>NC_056741.1:1721813826-1722113826 GCF_019279795.1 Protopterus annectens | reverse complement strand
GGACATGCCTGTATATACAACCATGTCCCACAGGATATGTGCGTTACGTGTGTACAACAGCTGCCGTACCTTAAGCAAGCTGGGAAGTGTAGGACAGCCAGTGTACTGTGGGAAATGGTGTGGAATGGGCGCTATAGTCATCAGTAGCTCATGACATGCTCACATGTTCTGAACAAGTGCCTAGCATGACCATACAATACAGATAGGGTGTTGGATAATATCAACACACAAGTGGTGATGACAGTCATTTAGGGTGGCACCGCACTATAACCCTGCTGAGTATGATGTGCTTGTCCATGAACCATTAGCACTGTAGATGTTAGCAGAACAGATGTACAAGACAGCACGGATATTTGATTACAAATACCTTTGCATGTCACAGGAGTGTTCCACCAGTGGCCTGTTGACAGACTCACAACTACAAAAGATGCAAGAGTGACATGTGCACAGCACATCAGTGCCAGATTCAGTAGAACAGGGTTAATGTGTTGTACCCCACCCTCATTGTAGCCCATACCACACAGACAAATGTTAGGCATCTGTGTATGTAAGGCTGTGAATGGCCATGACCTATCAGTATAGCTGTGTCAGTGTTGTGAACAACATACAGAATGGGCTGTGTGGGTGAGGTGTGTGACATATGTGCACAGTCTGATGGATGATACCAGCAGTGTCACCGCTAGGTGAACATCCCTGTACCCATAAACTACTACCTAGGCTGTGGCAACATTATGGACACTGTGTAAGAGATGGTGCTGTGCAGTGCACCCCCCAACATGGTGATGTCTCCAGGCCGCTTAGGTAGTCATATGAGGTATCCATGTCATGTCAGGGTGCCATCCATGAGCACAGAGATCACTGGACATGCATATACAGCACTGAGGTGACCAATATTGGATCACATACCACCTGTAAGGGGTAATGGCTATGCATGGATGTGCGATACCAGCCTTCACAATCCACACCTCCACTATGCAGCATGCTGTCTACCTTGCAGAAGGACATTTACTACACCATGATGATGGACATGCTACATGTCCATATCCTGATCTATATGACATATGTCATGGACAGCCACTGTCCTAATACTAGGATCGCCACAGGCTGGACAGATACCTGTGCCATATATGTGACATACTCCCACCATACCATGCAACCCTGTCCATCAAAGCTGCACATGTCATCCCAGTCATACATGGTGTGATGGCTGCATGGTAGATGTACTATCAACTGACTGGATCAGTAATGTGGCACTGATGCACCTTGCAGTGGCACAATGGCTGTCTGTTACAGCGTGGAAACCATGCCCGCACATGCTATGGTTGATGACCATCCCTGCGAATGTCGTCTGACTATCCATTGTCCCATGTCTATCACATGTGTAATACAGGCGATCCATGGCAGGATGTTGAACAGTTGTACAGTGCTGTGTAGATGTATATGGCAAAACACATGCATGTACAGGTGTCCATGCATATGTGTGCATTGTCACTGCTCAAGTCCATTACGACTGTGTCTGTGTTGACATGTGACATATACACAGCATCCAGGTCAACAGTAGTAATGTGGACACATCGAGGCATGTGCAGATAGGTAAGAACACAAGTGCAGGCAAATAGACATGCCCACAGCAAGACAGCATTTACATGGAGTATGAACACTGTAATGAGGTGACACACATATATGATGATGATATCCAATGCATAATAGGTGTGACATGTGTGACACAAACACGTCAGTCATGTCAGTGTCATGATGCTTTGCAAAGATAACTGTGCAGATGCAGTAGATGTCATAGAAATGTATGTGCAGCAGTATCTCTGTACATCTCTGAAACTGTGACCTGTCACCATCATTATGTTTTACAGATTATGCCCCGTACACGCCTCCCAGCATACACCCGCCAGGAGGATGATGTCCTCATCCCACAGCTCCATGACAACTATGACTTGTTGTTCAGCCATGTGCCACAGCATGCCCAGCAGCGGGATGACCTGTGGCAGGATCTACGCAGGAGGGTGAATGATGTGGGTGGCCATAACCGCACCTACCAGCAGGTGCGCTGACACTGCACAGACCTGATACGACATGCAAAACAGCATGCCACTGCAATCGCCAGGGAACAAGGTGGAACAGGTGGTGGGCCACCAACCCAGCCCCCACTCACACACACCAAGGAGCTACTGGCCAGTCTGGGGACACCCAGGGAACAGCATCCAGAAACACTAGCTGCCATCATGGAGGTGGGTGTCTCCCAACCAATGAGCCTGGAGTTGCCTGGTAAGTCAGTACTGCACATATGGCTAATATATCCCATGTAGTTGCATGTGTCACTGTACATTATGTAAAGTAACAACATATGCCAGGTATGTGGACACACATGCTGCATACTACAGTATGCTACGTTGTGTATGCACACATGTGCATACTATATGCTATTACACAGGTGAATGTGTTCACATGCACAGTGCAACCTGTGGCTGTCATACAGTCATGGATAATGTTCATACTGGTGTGCCACCCCTATACAGGTACCTCTGGCATGCCGCACAGACATGGGTCCGTTGAAGGTGAGACTGTCATCAGTATCAGGCATGTTACAGTGTAGATCTATTTGCCATGTGGCCAGTTAACACTTGCACACCTGATGTTTGCTCCAGTCACGATATGCAGGTCGCACCGCCCTTCATTCACAGACGCCACCCATGTGCAATATATACAAACGTAATGATACACAGACTTGATACCACAGTACTTGACATTGCGACATGTGTGGTCAGCTGTGCATACAACGGTGGACGTGTTCTACAATGGAGGCATATGTAGTATGCATTGGAACAACATGTGTGGTATGCACACAGTACCACACAGTGAGCTGTGATATGGGCAGCCCACAAGTGTCACCATTGTGTCATATGCCCCTGCATTGGGTGCACACATTCTGATGTGCCACCTGACATGTCCCAGACATGTAGTGTTCTGTCTGCAATATTGTCACACTATCGCATGACCTATACCCCACATACCAAACATACAACCCATTTTCTGCATAGCCCTGTGGATTGTGACATATCTGACATGTATGGGTGTATGTCATATGGGACAACACAGACATGTGGAGAAGATGCCCATCACACACAATTGGCCAACACATGTGCACACATGGCCATGGGGGATGGCCAGAGACATGTAGCCACACAGTACATGGGATGTGTATACACCCTGTTGCACATTGTCCACACATGGTCCAATTATAGCCTTAGTTGACCGATTATACAGTTGATGTGGTACACTGGATAACCTAAAAGCCTGTGCACAGCTACTGGAGGTGTCACTGAAGTCTACCATATACGATCTGTCGAACATCACGACTGTGCTGCAGTTATGGCTATGCAATGTGTACATATTATGCATTCTACAGCAACATACATGCCTCATGTTGCCATGCAATGGCACAGTGTCTGTACTTCACACTGTATAGCAATGTAGACAGCTCACACTACCCTCCCATGCTCATGCACATTTGCTAAACATGCATTCTATCTGTAGGGCATACACACAACACTGCAATGTGAAGCCCATTATGATGCTGTACATGTGTCAGGACACCATTGTGTCAAACATGTATGCATGTTAATGCACATGTCAGCAGATTACATGTCAAGGTCACATCAGCTATGTGTACTGTTATCCTGTTCTGGGCCACATGGTGTATCACGGGGATGCATGCATACCACCATGATTGTGTGAACTGCATGGCTACTGATATGACACCTGCTTGCTGTAGTGTGCACCCCAGGGAGGTATGCTTACTAACACTATTAATGTCTTAGCTGCATGCCCTCTGCTGTATCGCAGGCATGCTGCATGCCATCTGACAAATCACATGCATGGTGTGTCTGTCTGTGTGTGTCTGTGTTTGTGTGTGTCTGTGTGTGTGTGTGTCTGTGTGTCTGTGTGTGTGTGTTTGTCTGTGTGTGTGTCTGTGTGTGTGTGTCTGTGTGTGTGTGTCTGTGTGTGTGTGTGTGTGTCTGTGTGTGTGTGTGTGTGTGTGTGTGTCTGTGTGTCTGTGTGTGTGTGTCTGTGTCTATTGTACTTTACAGTATTTCTTTGCATTCACAGGTGATGTAGGTGCGTTACCCTCCTGCGGTCCATCTGATGTTAGTGTCCCCACAGATACTAGCGGTGATGAACATATGCATGAGGTACAGGCAGGGTTGTCAGGGGCTGAATCTGTGCCAATGGTTACCATCCCAGCTATGTCCCCCTCTTCCCCGCACACAGTTCTGCTGCCAACACATACCGCATCACCGGTGGCCATAGAGGAAGGACAGTCAGCGTCTGTTGGCATGGAACAGGAACGTGTGGTGGCTACAGAGGGTGTGTCTACACACCATGGTGTCAGTGTAATGACTGCAGATGTGCCACACAGGCATGTGGCCGGTGCTGCTCGTAGGAGGACCTCTGGCAGACATGCACCTGCAGGACAGAGCGCAGCAGCTGGTATCACCAGACGCATGTTCCAGACTGTAATGGTGGCACAGGCACGTGCTGAATGGCAGAACAGAGAAGGGCAGAGGCTGCAGAGGGCTGCTATCCATACCCTAAATGACAACATCCAGGCATTGGCAAATGCTCAACAGCAGATTGCTAATGTTCTGGGTGGGCGACTAGGTGAAATGGTCGGAATCCTTGACCGAGGCATGGCAATCCACGAGCGGGAGCTGTCTGTGCTGGAACACCTGGTAGGAGTGAGGCATAGGCCACATGGACGTAGGCCAGCAACACCACCTAGTGTAGGTTGACGTGAGCGTGCCACCTCACATACCCGCTCCCACAGTGCCGGTAGCAGTAGCAGTGCAGCTGGTGCTGCGCTGTCAACACCAGGACACAGCAGGCCACGTGGACGTGGCCCTGGACGGTCTCAGCGGGGACATGGTTCCAGCGGACATGTGTCGTCAGACAGTAGCAACTCTGTACCTCCACCTGGTAGTGCCCGTGCAACCCCAGGCAGGCACAGGTCACGTGGCCGTGGAAGGACACAGTGAGCTGTACAACCTGCACTGTACAATCTGGGGCTGTCAATTATACCCCATGTAGGCATCACAAATGGCAGAACTGTGTACACACATACACGCTCACAGCAAACACAACTGTAGGGCTCCACAACATCCACATGCATTCTGCACAGACATGTCCAGTCAACTCACCAGCCCTTACACACACATGATGTTATCCATTGGTGCAGCCTATGCCCCTGGCAAACATATCACCCTGTGCATATGATGAAGCCTGTGCCACATCCCTGTCATCCACACCATCGGTGCAGGGTTATGCACAAATATTCTGATGCACAGGGTGAACAGCATAGTGAGAGGTGTATGTAATACCTGTGTATGCATAGTGAGAGATGTGTATGTTGCAGTGGTTGTGTGTGAATACTGAGAGTTGTGTATGTGACATAGGTTGTGTACTGTCGACATGCACCAGTCATACCATGTAGTGCAGGTGCAGCATGCATTGTGATGTGTTCACGGTATGTGTCTCGGTTACATCTGTAGCACCATGTTGGTTGTGATACCCTGGTTCCCTCCTATGGTGTACTTGCATGTGCCTACAGGTAGCAGTGTTTGCAGTCCCCCACGTGTAACTGTGGATTACACACAGGCACATCTGGCAATATCAGCATTCTACATGTACCCTCAACCTGACTGTTGGACACACCAACATGACACAGATGTCCGAACATATACTGCACCTGACGCATGTGGTCGGTGCCACAGGCTACACTGGACAGAGACGTGACATACATAGCAGGACACATTACAGGTATGGTGACATGGTGCATGGGTTGTACACAGCGGCCTGGCCAATGATGATGTGAGGTGTCACTTGGTAGCTGGAGGCCACACTGTGCAGCAGTAGGACCCTGTAACAGTACAGGAACATGGCTGCATTCACGGGGTGTACACCACTATAACGCACACCCCATAGTGTGCAGCTGGGGACCCTTGCCTGTGTGGTCATCACCCTCACAGTACTATGCACCCACATGACGTGTCACAGAGAAGGGACATGCACAGGTAGCCAGTATGGCTGGGACCTATGGCATCAACAGGGTTGTGCAATGCATCACCATTACGGGTTAGTCACCACGTGGGGCTAGTGATCATTTCCCACCGTATATTAGCATACACCCTCACACCAAGCACCAGACATACATACAGACACACACACACTGTGGTGACCACATGTGCATACGGACAGCCGACATGTGTGATGCACCACACCGGCCGACATCATGCTTCCCACACTGACGTATGTACAGATCTCTACAATGGTGTACAGGGATGTGTAGCAACTGGGACATATTCCCCGCAATATGTGGCATCCCTGGTCACACATTCGGACACACATGGCAGTGCTGGGAATGATACACCTGCCATATGATGACACGTTTGATAGACATGCTGCGGTATTGATTGCATTGTGTGTACCAACGCTATATCTGGCAGATGTGCTGCTATATGCACACGGGAGGTTGTAGGTGTTACAGGTACCATGTGACATATAGTTGTTAACACCTGACCGCTGTGTATGCATTATTTCAGCACCGTCACGTAACAGCGACATAGCGTACTGTTTGCACATGGCATGATAGGATGGTGCATGACACAACTGTGAGCCACCCCCTGCACACATACATCTAGACAGGTGGTTCACCACATTATGTACACACATCCCTCCATACGTGCTGTTTGTATGTCACCGTATACAGATGTCAATGATGGGTCTGCATTGTGTCTGCATGTCGTAGGTAGGTGCAACTATGTTACGGACACCGGCCACTGCACATGCATGGTTGCTGCATGCACAGTACAGATGTCACATGTGTCTCCTGTTGCCATGTTTGTATGCATTGCTATTGTTGGACATGTGTGTTGACATACATAACACATGGACTGCAGTATGATATCACGGGTGTCACAGGCAACCAGTACAAGGGTATGTGTCCCGGTCAACACTGCTACCCCCTGTAGTGTGAGCATTCAACAGACATGGGCCCACCTTCTATTCGTGTGTGTAGCATTGATTAGGCCAGTGTTATGCATGTGGTACATCAAAGGCTATGTATGTATGTGTTGTGTGTGCAGTCCATGCACACATCCACACAATCACATGTATGACATATCCAGATGTGTGTTCATTGGTGTACAGCAACAGTCAGGTGTCACAGCTGTGTAAGGGCCGTGGTATGTGTTGAGCCGACCTGTTCATGTATACTGGTATCATTGCAATGCATAACACCTGTTGGATCCCTGTTGGTACATGTGTACTCTGCATAGCTGGTGTACACCGCTGTACAGCCCAGTGGTCATGTGTCACATGGTGTTGTGGGACCATACGGATGTGTAGTGCTGCACCGACGACATGGTGCTGACTTGACAGCTACAGTGTACACTGCAGTGTGTACATGTGTGACCTGCACCTGTGACAGCTGTGATGGCAGCTGTGTGTGTACAGGTCATTGCATGTGTGACCGCCCTGTGCATGAGAACAGATCTACCTTACTGTGCCCGTCTGTGCTGTGCCCTTCTGTGTGTACACTCCATCTGCATGCAAGACAGCCCTTTGCTACTGCTAAGTGTGTGAGCATGCCCAGTATGCTGTTGTGTAGATGGACACACAGTACATTCCACACTGCGCCCTTCCGTGATTAGACTCCATGTGCATGCAAGTTGGCCCTTTGCAACTGCTAAGTGTGTGAGCATGCCCACAGCCATTGTGTAGATGGACACACAGTACATTCCACACTGTGCCCTTCCGTGATTAGACTCCGTGTGCATGCAAGATGGCCCTTTGCAACTGCTAAGTGTGTGAGCATACCCAGTACGCCGTTGTGTAGATGGACACACAGTACATTCCAAACAGACATGTGATACTAAGCATGTGGGCATGGCCATTGACATCCTGTATAGCCATGGTGGTCATCCAGGCAACTGATGTCCATTTTCAGTGTCACGATGGATGCCTACATTGAACACACTGGTTGCTCTCTCGAAGGGTGTACTGTCTGTGGCGCATCCCATATCTATTTAGTGTTGTAGTGCTCCATAGATATTTAGTTGGCCCGATGACAGCACTGCCGTGTTTGTGTACGTCTACCTTGGGACAGTAAAATGCTTTCAGACTGCTCACTCACTAAACATTTCCTATCGGCATCTTTGCCTTTGCAGATGATGTCACCCACCTAGAAGTATGCCTCTGGGAGTGCCGTGTTCAGTAATCTTGGTAGCGCATTCTGTAAATGCGTAATGCTGTAGTGTGTTAAAGTAGTTAGGTGTATGTTCAACTCCCGGCCCTTCCAAGTGTGTGTGTGTGTGTTTGCTGGAGACACAGACATCTTTAGATGCCTCACAACACAACACATCCCCCTACTTTGCTCTTGCCTTTTGCGGATGATGTCACCCACCTAAGTATGCCTCTGGGGTGCTGTGTTCAGTAATCTCGAGCGCTTCTGTAAAAATAATAATGCTGTAGTGTGTTAAAGTAGTTAGGTGGGTTCAATTCAACTCCTTCCAAGTTTGTGAGTATGTGTGTGTGTGTGTTTCCAGCTGCCTGGGGACACAGTAATGCTTTTAGATGCCTCACAACACATACATTCCCTATCGGCGTCTTTGCCTTTGCGGATGATGTCACCCACCTAGAAGTATGCCTCTGGGAGTGCTGTGTTCAGTAATCTCGGTAGAGCATTCTGTAAATGCGTAATGCTGTAGTGTGTTAAAGTAGTTAGGTGTATGTTCAACTCCCGGCCCTTCCAAGTGTGTGTGTGTTTCCAGCTGCCTGGGGACACACAGTAATGCTTTTAGATGCCTCACAATACATACATTCCCTATCAGTGTCTTTGCCTTTGCGGATGATGTCACCCACCTAGAAGTATGCCTCTGGGAGTGCTGTGTTCAGTAATCTCGGTAGCGCGTTCTGTAAATGCATAATGCTGTAGTGTGATAAGGTAGTTAGGTGTATGTTCAACTCCCGGCCCTGCTAAGTGTATGTGTGTGTTTCCAGCTGCCTGGGGGCACAGTAATGCTTTTAGATGCCTCACAACACATACATTCCCTATCGGCGTCTTTGCCATTGTGGATGATGTCACCCACCTAGAAGTATGCCTCTGGGAGTGCTGTGTTCAGTAATCTCGGTAGCGCATTCCGTAAATGCATAATGCTGTAGTGTGATAAGGTAGTTAGGTGTATGTTCAACTCTCGGCCCTGCCAAGTGTGTGTGTGTGTGTGTGTGTGTGTGTGTGTGTGTGTGTGTTCCCAGCTGCCTGAGGACACATTAATGCTTTTAGATGCCTCACAACACATACATTCCCTATCAGCGCCTTTGCCTTTGCGGATGATGTCACCCACCTAGAAGTATGCCTCTGAGAGTGCGGTGTTCAGTAATCTTGGTAGCGCGTTCTGTAAATGCGTCATGCTGTAGTGTGATAAGGTAGTTAGGTGTAAGTTCGATTCCCAGGCCTGCCAGATGTGTGTGTGTGTGTGTGTGTGTGTGTGTGTGTGTGTGTGTGTGTGCATGCTCCCGTCCGCCTGGGGACTCAGGTTATGCTTTTAGACGCTTCGCAACACAGATATATCCTGCTAATGTCTTTGTCTTTGTGGATGTTGACACGCACCTAGTAGAATGCCTGTGTGTCTGCTGTGTTTAGTAATCTCAGTAGCGTGTTCTGTAAATGCATCATGTGGTAGTGTGATAGGGTAGTAATGTGTAGGTTCGATTACCAGCCCTGCCACATGTGTGTGTGTGTGTGTGTGTGTGTGTGCATGTCTGTATCTCTCTCTCTATATATATATATGTATATATAATCTATTTTCTGCCCATAACTCTGCTCTTGCATGGACAGCTGACTGTTTCATGTATCGCATATTTGCATAGCTTTCACATACCAATGGGGTATGTTGCAAATCCCAACATTGTCCATGCAACGTCCGTGTTATGGGTGGTGTTACACGCCCTTACAGGCGTTTGCTGTATATCTTGGCAGACATCTATCCTTGCTGTACTCTCACTGTATGTATGTCTATTTGTGCTGTGTGCATGGCTGTGGGTATGTCCCACTATCATCATTTGTAAAGGTGACAGCCCTATAGGTTCTTCATGTAGACTGCTGTGTCATTTGACATGTCAGCACATACCTGTGGACAGTACTGCATGTCCTACTGCAGTACATTTCATACCTTCTGCGTTATCTTGCAGTCGATATTGCTGTTTCCTCACACATGTATCTGTTTCTGTTCAAACCACTCCACCTCCTAGAGCAAATTTCTGGACAAGGCCTTATCTGATAGTGGGACACATAGGGGCAGTATTGACATGTTGCTCTTACAAATGTAGATAGTTGACACAATAATAGGTTTTGCATTAGTATGGCTTTTCTGTCGGATTTGGTGTCTTAATCGCATGTTTGTCATTATTTCATGACTTCAGTTATCATGAAAGTGCCAGAATGTTACTGTTGTTACGTGGAACACAACAAATATATGAGGCAGAACTCTGCACATTCTGCGTAAATCTGTACAGTTGCGGAGTGTGTGTCTGATACAAAATATCAACTTTCTGACACCAATACACACACTGTATGGCGGCATCACAGGCCACATGCCATTACATTTATATTGCAGGACACACCCACCCAGACAGTTGTATTCCTCACACATGCCAACAGCTGCTTATCCACACTAATTGGTCTATAATGTACTGTATGTGTGCGCCGGTATTTGCGCTTTCCGTCAGTGGCAGAGCTCACGTACGAGTATGGGGGACTGGACATTGTTACGGTGACAATGCATGACACCCTGAGGGACACATTACTTTTGTGTCTATTAACCTTCCACATTGACATTCACAGGGCATACGTTGTCATTCACATTTGTCGGAGTACATGCGCATGACTTGTACATGTTTTCTCATTTGTCCTGATGTCTTTCTTCTCACCTGTCCACCTAGTATCATTAGTTCTGTACATGTATTTTGGACAGGTTACCTTCATACCCCTAACCTGTACACATTATGGGTAAATGCCCTGATGTTTGACCTTTGCCCTTGTTACATTTGTCATAGTGATGTGCCTTTCTGGTAAATTGCTGGCAAGGCATTACGAACTGTGCGGTTAGATATTAATGACTGACATTTCCATTACATGATTAGTAACACTCATAACATCCGTATTCATGGCTACGCCAGTATTCTTACAACGTTCTGACTTTGTCTGGGGTATATCTAATATAGTCCCTATTTGTATTTCATGTACTATGCCTTAGTGCAGCTGTGTTGTTCTGACAGTTTGCCAGTTATGGGTACCATCTTGGTCGTATGCATGTCCATCCATGATAATCGCCTACATGACACTGATATAGGGCCCTACATATTGCCAAAATGGTTTCCGCAATATCCAGTGGATGGTTTGCCCCATTATTGAGAATATAGGCGTGTGCTATACCCACATCACTCCCACGGGGCGGGCCTACGAAATCTCTGCCAAACAACACCTAGGCCCATTTCTGCATACCCATGATTCCCATACCTGACAACCTTCTACAGTACCCATTACACATGTTTAATGTGTGTGGTACTGAAGTGTGGAGACACTTATATGCACTCCCCACTCTCCGGATATCAGTTCGTACGTCATACATTCTATCGTCACATGTTTCATCACCCTTGCACCTGATACTGTTGCATGTACAGCTATTTCGTATTTGCTGAGGTCACTTATTTTGCGTCAGTGTCGGTTGACACTATGTATGGATCAATTTTTGGAGTCCTGCAATGGACACCTATCTGCATGTTTAAAGTGTAGAACTTGCTGGACTGTCACTTTCTGGCCAATGGTTTGGAATGCAGCGGTTTATTCACCTTTCATGCATGTCTGTTTGTCTACCCATATTAGCTATAACGTGGCCTATTTATGTACATATGTCATATCTACGGGACATAAGTCTGTTGTGTATACATATATACATGTACAATCCTCATTTCATAACTTGCTTTGGTTTACATCTGTGGATTATGTGCATACACATATATCTATATCCATACCATACCTTTCCACTGTACAGATTGTCGCAGAGTGTACAGCTGGTTGCCTCTTTATCTTTGGTGTGTTTTACATAAACCTGTGTCTATCTGGCAATGTAGTGTCATTTCATTTGAGACTTACGGTGGGGAATTCTGGCAAGCAGTTCAGGTTACGACTGCATACCCTTCAGAAAATCCATGCTACTGACACACCCGTTATTCTATCCACTTTCTATGTTTGTTCTGGCACATATCTGGGGTTTGTCCCTATTTGTACCAGTAGTTTGCATGCCTTTGTCCGGTTTCATACTTTACAATGTTAACAGGTTTGAGCCATGTATAACTAACGTGGGGGAAACAGCATTCATTTACTATGCTGTGAGCGGATCACACATGCACAGGCGCACTTGCATTTCCTTATTGTGGGTTACACGCAGGTGCGCATGCATATCCTTATTGTGGGTTACATATGTTTACTAAGTATTTGTGCTTACGTGGGCTTTATTACTTGTGACAGTACCAGTATATTATCTGTAATCCGGTTAATGGACGTATGCGAAACACACGTTCACCTTTGCATATTTAACTGTCTGTACAGCACAGACGCATTCATTACACTTTCACATTATATGTGCTGTAGTCGTAGTTCAACCGGGACTGCATTCACGTTGGCCGGATGCTTTAAACACTATACGTTTGGTGTTCTGACTCATTTATATGTATACCCATAGTACATAGCTACATTAACATATGCCTCACCGCTTCACTTACGTCACAGGCATCCATTCTCCTGCTGGGAAAAATGCGGTACTACATGTTACACATTCCCTATTCCCTACTGCTCTGGACCCAAGCTGCATATTTAATCACTGCAGGGATATTCGGAACCCAAAGGCTTATAGTCATGACACATACAGGTCTTTAATTGTCAGGGTGTTCATGTGGTGATCTGGGTTTAGGCTTGTCCGCCTGGTGAACGGAACTGCCGTGACCGTGTTCAAATGTCAGACAAAGCACATGGACAGGTTTTGTCCTTTTTAAACATTTAATCTGTGTTTACAGACACAGGTGTTTGGGCACCTGTCAGCAGCTTATGATGTTGGCAATACATAATATGGGTGGGGGTGGTTACAATACGTAATCCACGGTGAGTGGTGTTTCCATTCACATTTGACTATTTCCTGTATTCATTCTTACGAGGGTTATTATTTTGCACATGGCTTAACTATTAATTAACTACAGGTATGCAGTAGTACAGTCAACATATGTGACGGTTTGTTACAGTATAAATGTACAGACCTCTGTAATCCTGGGGTCTACCCCACATCCTTCACAACATTTCATGCTTATGTACATACTATTATTCTGTGAACTTTCGAAGTTTGTGAGAGCAGTAATTACATCTGTCACTATTTGTCCACCCATCCTTTTAGGCTTTGTCCAGATTTTGTTGCTGTAATAGGTTGAGGGGTGGTGTCGGTATGTGATTGAGTTGACTATATACTGTCGATAATTCAGTGGGGAGTAGGGTTACCACTTGTTCCTCTTTGCAAGGGGAGGTCCCACTTTGGACAGTTGTGTCCTGCGACGACACCTAAGACATGGCAAATGTCCTGTGAATTTAAGACAATAATATATTTCTTATTTTCTTTACTAGTTGCATGATACAGGTATTTTGTATCTGGTACACATAACTATTATTTGGGATAGCATAAGCTATTCAAATGCTATGGAATAAGCTTTTATCTTGGCATACAAGTGTAATTCTGTCCTTTGCACTGGCCGGGGGTATGTTTTATCCTGCAAATTCTCACATTTCTACAAGGGATGTCCCACCTTAGCCATCTGAACAGGTGGCAACCCTAGTGGGGTGACCTGCATGGTGGACAGCTGTTCCATCCTGCTAGTTATGTTTTGCATGTCTGTGTAGAAACTGAACAGTACCATGACTACACATACATGTTTTGTCCAGATGTGTACAGTACTGGACACTGTGGCATGTAAACAACTCTGAGGTTTCAACAGGTTACTTATCCCACGCGGGATGTACACACATTTTGCCGAAACATGAACGCGCGGGCATTTGGATTTACATAACTGTGATGGGATGTTTACAAACGTGGGATACATATTTGCAATCCTGACACTGCCTAGGACGATACTTCCTACTACATATGGGGAATACTCGCTATGTGTAGGTGTTCGGCTGCGCAAGGCTGGTAGCTGGATTTGGTGGACATTTGGACATGGGTGCGGGTTATGTGCTATACAGGGGTTGTTGCGTATTGCATTTGCATGCATGGGTTCTGCTTTTGGATATCCCGGTTTCGCATATAGCATCCTATGTGCATGTGACGGTTACATTCCTGTTCATGTGTATAGCACATTTTAATATACATATGTTTGTGTGTGTTTGGTATACAATTTGGACTGTCAGGTTTCTTTACGGTTGTTATATAGCCACAACTGCCCAGCTGTGTACTATCACTACCATTGTGGGACTGCTGGTGACCATGCCCATGGGGCTAGACATGTGTATTGGCGGCGCGCTGACATGATGCGCTTCACTTCCACTGGGTATAACTTCTGACAGTGCAGTACATTACGGACACACGATTTTAAATATCATTTGTTCCATGGACGGAAACTCATATTGTGTTGCGTGCATTTCTGTTTGGTTCTCCATTTTGTGTGGCCGGGAACTGTCTTGCATGCTTTGCATACGTTTCATTATCCACGGACACTGATAGGTGCGATTACTATTGCAGGCAGGCTATAATATTCAGCAGTTTAGGTTGCTCATCGCCAGCCAACATTGACACGCCTCCGGGTGCAGCTTAGTAACGCCCCATGCATTCGCGCATGTGTCCAATGCACGTGGATGTGGTAGCGGCGCACCTTCATTAATATGCATATGGCGCTACTACACCATTTATACGCTGCACGGCCGGTGCAGGCTTTACACCGGCCTTGCGCTGAGCTTGATGAATCTGGGGGAGAGTGTGTTCCTGCTGTGCTCTTAGGGGAAAATTGTGAAATATTACTTCTGTTTAAGTGACAGTCTCATATCAGAGTCAGTAGTGAGGACTGAAGCTCCTTAGTTACTGACCCAGGATAGTAAGGAATGTCATTTAATTGTTAGCAGTCCAGTGCAGTATTGGCCAGATGTCTTATTTATTGGCGGCAGTCTGGCTGGATATAGTCAGATGTCACACCAAGTATAAAAGCTTTATTACAAAACTTTTTCTAGTCTATCTCATGTAATATGAGAGGCTGTGCCCACTTTAGGGAGCTCATTATCTCCTGACATATAACATGAAAGGCTAATATTCTCTTGTATAACAAAAAAGGTGTGACCAGTCCCCGTTCTTCTAATTCTTGATAAAGACAGCCCTTTTTATATGCAGGGGAGGTAATCACTTACACTAGGTGATTCCCATTTTGGAAAAGATCATGAATCCACAGAAATAACATACAGTGGAAAACAAGTCACAGTGGTAAATTTTTACAGAGCACACGGATGTGCACAAGAGGGAGGAAAAAAGTAAAAACTGATCAAAGTGTGAGACCTCAGAATCTTTTGTGTGGGCTTACTGTGCCCATGGTATAAAAATCCAGCAAGTGGTAAACTGCTGAGTATACAAGCACTTTTAATAAACATAAGAATCACAGATCTTCTTTGAGTATAGGTAAATTGTGCCTATAGTGTAAAGACTATAGCAGTGTGCATTGCTGCCCAGGAACAACAATTTTCATTGTACTGCAGATTGAGAAATTTTTGTTAAATGCAGGTCCAGTGGCTACAGTATCTATGTCTGGCTGATGCGCGGTAACTGTAATGAGAGGTGGAATGCTGTTGGTCCCGGAACATGCTTTTAAGGCACTCCAGTCTGGGGTCTTTACTGCTGAGCTTCGTTCTGAGTCTAGGATTTACTGAGGGCTCTTCTGTTCAGATTCATCTTCTCTCTAGGTTCTAGGTGGTGAAGTCAGGGCTCTTCTGTGCAGATTCTTCCTCTCTTCCAGTTCTATGTGGTAAAGTTAGTACAAAAGAGGGCTACATAGCTCTGTGTCTGGCTAGATAAAGAGCTAGAAACTTAGATGGATCAGATAGAAAGCCAGTTAACCAATCTCCTAAGAGAGGGGGTGGTGCCATGTGGCCCAGGGTGGGGTTAGATGATGTATGAGGCTGCTCTTTTCAGTATGGGAGTGGGCTGTCAGTCAAACTGAGTGGCTAGAGCTAGGCCACTTTTTCTCACTCTTACCAACAAAGTCCCAAATCAGTAGTAAAAAGCAAAAAAACACACATTTCAAATAGCTGAATATTGCTTTTTATGTCTGTGTACATCAGGAGGAAAAAAAAAACTTTCAAACCCATGTCAGTTACTTTTTACATTTGAACACACACACACACACAAACACACACACACATACACACACATGCACGCACGCACGCACACACACTCACACGCATATGTGTGTGTGTGTGTGTGTGTGTGCATGCATGCGTGTGTGTGTGTGTGTGTGTGTGTGTGTGTGTGTGTGTGTGTGTGTGTGTGTGTGTGTGTGTGTGTATATTCTTTTCTTATGTTTTTCTGAAGTGCAAGTTTAGGTATGCACGACCCCAAAAATCATTGTGCAGAAACATCAATGAAAATTATATTGATTTTTGAGCATCAAAACTCCCTAATAAATGCTGAAAACAAAAGCCAGTAAAACTACAATGATTGCAAAAAGGGAACGTGCATTTGTTTTTAAGATTGCTCCACTAGAAAAAAAATCAATAACTTCAAACACGATTTAATAAACAGTAATAATGTTAGCAAAAGTATTTTTGGAAAAGCAATGTGTAAGCCAGTGTTTATGGGCAGTGGCAGAAATAGCATTATGGTCAACACACATATCAGATGGTATAAGGGAGAAAAGCCCCTCATCAGTCCTTACTTACCTGATAACCATAAACCTAAACTGACCTTAACACCAACCCTACGTTTCCTTACCAAAAAGACTTTCATTAACAATACTGCTACACGAGGCACAGATATATATACACACACACACACACACACACACACACACACACACACACACACACACACACACACACACACATGGACACATCACGAAACAAATCACGCTACTCCTAGCAGAAAGCCTGTCCCACTACACAGCTCTGCACTGTACTTTTGGCAGTAAGCCTCTCTATACTGTACTGCTGGCTGTAAGCCTGTCCCAGGATACAGAGCTACACTGTACTGCTGCCAGTGAGCCTGTCCCAGCATACAGAGTAGCACAATATGCTGGCAGTAAGATTGCTTCAACAGATAGGTCTACAATGTCCTCTTGGCAAGATGAGTTTCCAATGCACCTCCACATAGCTCCCTTTTCTGCTTTGAGGCAGTATTTGCAGATACGTGTTTGACTCTCATGATGTAAACATACCAAGCCTCAGTTTTATTTTCTTCCTTAGCAGTTTCTATGAGCTTTTCTTGAAAAATTTTACATGAAAAAGAGGCTAGTGTCTGCACTGTGCATACATCTTCACTCACAGTGGTACCATTCTTCATTCTGTTCAACTAGCTATGCATAGATAGTGGTTATGGTTAAAAATATTTACATCTGTAGGGAAGTCAGGAAATCAGCATATGTACATCCAGCACATGAAAATACCTTATATATTATTTCTTCATCTGTCAGATGTGTACATCATTTCTTAACTTGCATTTGCACATTTTACACCCCATTTTCTGTAATATGAAATGACAGCATCTGACTTAATCTTTGGACTGCTGTCTTGCTTTGTGCATATTGTTCTTTGGGATTCAATAAACTGTGTGTAGGCTAAGTGTGAAGCCTACACAGAGTTTACGTTTGCAAGGTGAGCAGCAGTGCAAATTGTATATGCATGCCACATACCGTGTTCAAATATAAACAAGTGTGATTTCATGGCGAGCAACAGTGTTGGCAGCCAGGAAACTGTGTAAAGCAACATGGACAGCAGAAGACATGTAAGTCTGTTTACCTACAGGCAAACTAGGTATTTGTGTTTACACGGACTGTTACAATGATTACCAGGATTATTAATAAAGCAATATATATAGTTCCAACATATTATATGGAAGTGTATACAGTGCAGGGTACTCTGGATACTTGTTTCAGGCATACAGAACAAAAGCTGTGCAAATGATCCATAAGGGTACATAGACTGCATTATAAATAAACAGTCAGGGAAAGTGTGTGTATTGAATATGGACACACAGATTACTTGTAGCAATGAACACAGGGAAAGAGGACAGGTGAAATGTGACAATGTACAGCAGATGATGTCATGTCAATAAAGCCTGTTTTTAGCATGAATACTAATCACATATCAACATGATACAGTGTGGTCTGCACAGTTAAAGTATATTATGTGCCTGTCACACAAGGTGACATAACAATGAATATAAGCATCCTGACATGAACAATGGAGAGGACCTCTATTAGGGATGGTATATACAATAGGGATAGATGCATATTGTGAAGCTGTGCAAAATGAGTTGCCTGAATATGACTGCAATATCAGCAGAGGTCTCAACCAAGTGGAATACATAGTAAAAGGCTCATGGACAACAGCTGACAGACGTACGCACAGTCATGGACAATATCAGAATAATACCACTAGTAACATAACATACGTCACTGTGAGTGATCATAAATGATTTTGAAAAAACACACTTGTACAACTGTTATGTGTTGTCAGCAATCTATGAGGTCAGTCAAGCACACCTTCCTGAAAATTTTAACATCTGCTAGAGCTATTAGGAGGGACACTGCTGTGGTATAGCATATGTGAGATTATGATCAATCCAGGCTAGCTGACAGGTGTGCATGGCATAAATATGGCACAATCCACACTGTCACAAATGTAACCCAAGCCATCAATGTTGTCATTCAGCTATGTATGTACTGTGTGAATCACAGGAACATGTATTACACATGCATTTGGTATAATACCTTGATAGGGGTTCTACACCATCATCAAACACTAATGTTTATTCAACAAAAAGAATACTTAGGTATGGCTAATAAGATGTGTGGGAGCTCACTGTGGCAACTGTGGTAGACGTGAGTAATGCATCCCTGGAAGTGGTGTAGGAAAGTACAGGAAAAACAGTGCATTGTACTCAGTTATTGGTGTGATGATGGCTGTGAACTATGGAAGTATAATGGCCTTTGATGTGGATGTCCTGCACTTACTCAAGAGTTGTGCTGCATACAAGGGAGTAGTCACCACTGCGGGCACATGCTCGTGGACTTTCCGCATACCATCTACCTGAGTACACAGTTCACATACCACTTGGTCTGCTTATAGGGGTATGCTGTCTATATTATCGTTAGGTTATTTAAAACAAGGTTAAACATTTTAATTCCATTTTGAGTACTTTTTATTTGTATTTGCAACCATTTGAAAAAAAAGGGTAAAAACAAAAAAAAAAAACAGCATTTAATATATTTTTTTTTTTTTTTTTAGTGTAAGATTTTAGAAAAAAAAAAAGGTAATAAAAAATAGTATAGTTTTTTTATATTTTCATTTTTTTTTTTTTTTTTTTTTTTTTTAACAGTTATTTAAGAATAGCAATAGCAGGGAGCAGAGTTTGTTTTGAAGGAGTAATAGCTTGAGATGAGCCTGAAAGTTATTTAGTCTGGATTGAGGGAAGGCAGAGGGAGGTTATTCCAATGGTTAGTATGTTTTGAAAGGTTGAATGTGAGAGGTTTGAGATGTGTGTGAGGTATTGTGACTTTTTCCTATTTTTTTTTATATTGTTCAGTTTTTTTGTAGGGAGTAAAAAGGTTTGTAATTTTGTATCTTTTGTTCAGTATCTTTTCTGTTTCGTTGTGTAGTAAGTGTTTGTATAGTTAAAGGAGAGTAATAGAGTTAGGTGTAATTGTTTTAAGTTATTACAGTGGGTAGTTGTTTACTGGGATGCTGTGGCAAAGCGGGCTATATTATGATAGGATGTAGTTAGTTATGGTTAGTTATGGTGAGTTTGAGTTCTGTACTTGTAAATATGGGGTTACATGAGATGTATGTAGAGATAGGTTTTAGGTTATGTTTATGGTAGAGAGATTGGTGAAATTCTGGACAGTGAGGGTAGGGTTTTGATAAGATGTGTTATCTGCTTATATCCTGCTGACAATCATAGTTGTAATTATTATACATAGTTTATATCTTTTTTTTTAGTTGTTTTTATTGATAGATTTAGTAAGAGTAAATCATATATATAAGAAAGTAGCACCAGTAAGTTAAAGCAGTTTGGTATAAGTAAAGAGGAAATAGATTTAGTAGAATAATTTGTGTGAGTCTTTTTTTGTTGAGAGGTGAGAATAATAGTTGAACGTTTAGTTTGGAGTTGTTTTTTTGGAGTGTTTGGTGGGAGCTGTACAGATGATGGTAGAAGATTGATGAGCGCGTAATCTGCTGAGGTTGTATGGATAGATGATTGAAGATCATTAATAAAGAGATCAGATAAATAGTGTTGGAATGATGATTGATTATAGATCCTATAAAAGTATAAGTAAGGAGGCAGATAGTAAATAGAGCGAGGGTACTCCTAGAGAGATAGTTCTGGTAGTAGATTTCGCGAGAATTTAGGAGGAAAAATCCAAGTTGAGAAAAATTGAAGTGTGTAGAAATTTAATTTATGAGGAACCAATGTTAGAAGAAGTTTTATGATGTGTTTGACAAGAAAAAAGTTGACCAGCAGTTAGTTAAGGGAACATTGTAGTTAGTTGTTATTGTGTTTAGGGTTTATTGTGTTAGTAAAGGAAAGTTATTAAGTGGTGATACATGTTGGGTCAAAATATTTAGGTTATTTTATTTTGAGTGTTTAAGTTATTTGTATGTTTTGTGTTTTGTTTGATAGTATTTTGTGTAGTTTAGCTAGTAGTCTAGCAGAGAGAGAGAGAGGTGTGATGGATTTGCCTCCTTTATGTAAGTTTGTGATGTCTTATGTATATATGGAAAATCACTTTCCAGATTTGTTTAAACTACTTTTAGATAAGGGTAATTTAGGCTAAGGCTTTTGCTTTGCTCTGCTGAATTCAGAAAAGAGCACTCAGCTGGGAGCTTATCTGGGGTAAGTTTTTTAAGAGAGAGAAGAGAGATTGTATGGGTATGGTGGGTAGTTGAAGAAGCTGAAGGGAAGTTAGCGTTTGTGGTGTTAAGATTTAGATCAGGGGGGAAGGGATAAATGGCTTGCTTTGCTTTGTAGTGTATGGAAGTAAAGAAGCTATTGAAGGCTATTAAATTAAGAGAGTATCAGGGTCTTCTAGGATTGGGTGGGTTGGTTGTTATTTTACCTGGGGTAAGTAGATGATTGATAGTAGACCAGGTTAGGTTATGCATTTGCTTTTATAATGTAACAAATTCTCCCATGATTTTTTTTTTCATCTAATTTCTCTTCATGGCTGTGGCACAATCCTTTGTGTGTGTTAATACTGTTAGCACCTTACAGCTGAGTTGGCATAGTGGTGCATTGCTCTGACTGTAGTTTAGAAAGTCATGGGTTCAATACATGTCAGGGATGTCTTTTTTTCCTAATGTTACATCACTGTACTGCATAATATATTTAGAAAACAACAAAAATTCCCCAGAGCTTGGTTGACCTAGGGTTGTGTTGCTCTGACTATAGTTCAGAAGGTCCTAGGTTCAATACTTGGTAGTGGTGTCTTTTTCCCTAATGTTACATTATCATGCTGCATAATATATTTAGAAAACAACAATCATTCCTCACAGGTGAGTTGGCCTAGTGGTGCCTTGCTCTGATTGTAGTGCAGAGAGTCCTGGGTTTGACCCTTGCCAGGTGTGGTTATTTTGTTGCTCAGGAAAACAGTATCTGAATCAGATGGGGTGATTAAAGCAGTTGTAAGCAGTTTTAAGTGGGTTTGCATGACTCGCTGTGTGCTATTTCCAAAAAAAAAGTAAAAAAAAAAAGGGTGATAGGAAAGTGGTGAAATCAGGGCAAGCGGGGGAAAAACAATATGAAAGGCAGCTAAGGATGTGTCGGATGGCTGTAGGAAAGGACCATAGCTCTCTATTTCTTGTGCAGTAACAGCTGTGCATAATGTGGACAATTTGGAATTTGGAGCCTCACACCCCACAGGGAGGGGTGTGGGCAATATAAGTTTGCTGATTAATTTATGGGATGACTGACTCATGGCAGTTTACGTGGGGACAAAACGGAGAGCTATGTATGGGATGAATTATTTTTTTGGGACAGATGCCACCTTTTTTTTACGTGAGAGTGGGATGATTTTTTTTTATTTTACATTTGCTAACCAGGAGTGTCTGACTGAGCTGAAAACGTCCTCTTTCAGCAGAGGCACAGGGAGAAAAGCTCCACACAGAAAAAAAATTACTGATACATTTAGATATCTAGACATGATCAGTATACAGACAAATTACAATAGACATGTTTTTACAGTGGTATGCAGCACATCAACAGTTACAGTGGAGAGAAGAAACAAGAAAACATTAATTTAAAAATAAAGGTGATTAATACATTTGTGGTGTACAGCTGAAATATGGAACATAGGCAGAATACATACATAGTACATAGGTACAGTACATACATTGTGCCAGTGGTTGTGAGTAAGGGTAAAAACTGTTATCAAGTACTCTAGGCTTAGTATGTGTACCTTATCCACTTTCACTAGCTTGGGGAGCAGTCATTACACTGCCAACTTTGCTTGAGATGTTGCATAATGAGGATTTTTAAAGGAGGCTGTGGGCAATGTGTTTTGTATGCTAGTGGAGAGAGAGTTCCATTTTTTAGCCATGGAACTACTATATAGTGTGTCTCCAAAGCTATTATAGCTGTTGATGGCTTCTAGTAGTAGTTTGCTTGATAATCTAAGAGGCTTTTTGGCTGAGTGATGTTATACTAGGTTTTTGAGGGCAGGACACTTATTGGGGAGGTAATTGATAGAGTTACAGAGGCAGAGCTGATTGTAGGTTAGGAGGTTGGACAGTTCAAGTCAGTGGAGCTGGCTCAAAGCAGTACAGTGATGAGTTCTATATGAACAATTTGCAGTAAAGTGGGAAATTCTGTTATAGCAGGCTTCCATTTTGCTTAGTTCAGTTTTGTTGAGATTAGTCAGAATGGGAGATGCATAGAGTAGGGTGGATAGAAGCTGGGAGCGAGCAATGGCTGATCTTGTGTTGTTGGTAAGAAATGGTTTGATACGGTAGAGAGATCCCAGTTTGGCATGTACTTTTTTAATAGTTAAGTTGAGATGACTATCAAATTTTAGGTGGGAGTCTATGGTTATTCCCAATAGCTTAGCCTATGCCACTGGAGCGATTGAAGTAGCATATGCGGAGTAGATAGTGAATTGACTGTTACCATTGTTTTTGTTAGAAATGGTTATAATCATAAGCTGAGTTTTCTTTGGATTAAGGATAAGTTAGGCTTTGGTAAGGTAGTTTTCAATGTCAGAGAATCCTATTTGAGTTGTTTGCAGAAGGGTGGGAATATTTTGTGCAGCACAGATTAAGACAGTATCATCTGCATACTGAATGATAGATGCATGCGATGTGGAGGTATGGAGGTCATTTGTGAAGATTGTGAACAGTAGTGGTCCTAAGAGAGAACCCTATGGGATTGCTATACTTATGGGCAGCTGAGGAGAGAGAGAATGTTCCCATTTCACAGCCTGGTACCTGTCAGTTAAGTAGCTTTGAAACCAGGTAAGAGTGGAATTTGATAGGTGATATTGGTTTAGTTTGTTTAGCAGGGTTTGGTGTGAGACTGTGTCAAATGCTTTGGACATATCCAAAAAAGAGTTGACACCTGCAGGCCTTTGTTTTTGAGACGGTTTATTGTGTCTGTGAAGCAGAGGAGGGCTGTAGTGGTACTATGGCCAGGTCTGAAACCATGTTGAGTAGGTGACAGGATGCTGTTGTCTAGGAGATATTTTAGCACCTGGGTATGGATGCATTTTTCTGGGATTTGGACCAGGGGGGAGAGTATAGCAATGGGTCTTTAGTTATTAAGTTCAGTAGAGGTCCCACCTTTATGTATGGGTGTAACATGGGATATTTTCCAGAGTTTGGCCACATAGTTTTCAACAACTGATCTGTTTATGAGAGTGGAGACTGGGATAGCAATAGCATCTGCTGTGAGTTTCAAGAAATAGTTGGGGAGTAGGTCAACTGCTGTTGAGGTTTTTAGTTTGGAAAGCATGCTTTTGATTGAGGTGATGGAAACTGTTTTGAGAGTAAAGCTTGTATTAGTATTATTTGTGTTGGGGGTGGATAGTGAGGTTGGAACTGTTCTGTGATACTAAGGAAAGAACTGAGTTTACAAAGTGGGAGGTGAATTGTGTTTCAATGGGAGATTTAGTGTCAGAGGTGGTTGGTTTGGGGGTAGCCTTTTGGGTGGGTTTTAGTAACTGGTTTACATTTTTCCAAAATGTTTGAGGGTGGTGTTGGTATTTAGTTTGCAATGTCATGTAGTAGAATTTTTTGTCCAGCCCATCAGGACAAAAGTAATGGGTGGCAAAAAGTAAGTGTTACTTTACAAATCTGAACACTTTAACAAATTCCTGAGGTCTAGTGGCTTACCAGCAAGCAGAATTCAATTGCTGAAGAGCGCTTGTGTCCTGGTGTGAGACTAGTAATTTAAAGATGGCTCCATGCACAGTGGAAATCTAATATGTACTTAGTATTGTGGGAGGGGGATAGCACAAGGGGTGTAAACCAGGTGCAATGCAAAGAAATCAGCCAAACTAGAGAGGCAAGCAGTGGAAATCTATCAGTGAAGGCCTCAGAGGGGGTGAGTAATAATTCAAACTCTACTTATAAAGTGAAGGAGAGAAGAAACAGCAACGTTTATTAAGGTCGGAAGTGTGTCTTCACATTGACTTGCTTATTAGTAGCCAGTTTGTGCATGGATTAGAGTAGGGAGATACATTAGCAATGAAGGGGAATGTATAGAGATGCAAATAAACAGGTGGGGCTCAAGTGATACTAACTAAGGCAGACAGCACTGAGAGGACTGCTTGAGGGTTAATTTAATCACAGAAAATAGGAAGGGTCTGAATTAAGTGTATACTGTCTATTGGACAGTTAGGATTACTGCACTAGCTGGGGGGGACACAAGGCTACAACAGACAGTTTTATTAGCAAGCTGAGAACTACTAAGTAACACTGCTAATGTTAAAGCTTGACTATCATAACACATACAAGTAGAATGTTTGGGTGGACTGAGCCTGCTCTTCAGGCTCAAAATGTATATCCTTGTTTAGTTTTGCAGAACTGATTCCTTCTTAGACTATATGGGTGGGGTGGTAGCTGCAGACTGCAGAGTTATTTGAGTGTGCTCTGAAGATATAGAAAAAGAGAGGATGAAGCTAGTAGAATGAGACAAAGATAGGTTAAAGGAAGTAATGAGGAGATAGGAGGGTGTTAAAAGATGCAAGTCTGAGGATAGTGTAGAGAGAGCAGGAGAATAGATGCTACTGCTACAGTTTGAGAGTACATCAACAGTTGCCACATCACAGTGCCATAACTTAGTTTGGAAACAGGTTAATAAATCACGCACAATACATTTATCAGCCAATTATCCTGTGCATACAAGAAAAAGTAAAATGAACACTTAACAGCACAGCTGAATCAGTAGCAGAGACACAACTGCAGTGCTAAATCAGTAAATACTGTTGTCAAATGTGTAATGTTGGGGAAGGGTTGTAGGTATGTTTGGGGAGGTAAGTTGGGTAGAAGAGGTGGCATTTGCAGACAGACAAGACAGTGGACAGGGGCGGTGTGTAACACATGAGGGGTGTAAACACCTTGGACAGGGAGGGAGGTTGGGAATCAGAGAATCAAGTGACTCCAGATGGAAACAGTGGGACTGAGGTCCCTACCCACGGGCAGTCACCACTGCCCCTTCACGGGCCCGAAGGTGACTGTGCTAGGGGCTGGGTGCTGGGGCCAGCCTTCCCCTCAAGGTGTGCCAGTCTGCCCTCTATCTGGTGTAGGCAGTCAGCCAAATCTGGATGTATGGCCCTGCGCACCATCCCTTGAAACTGGTGTCAGGTGACAGGGTCCTCTCTATGCCCATGCCCAGGGGGACGGGAGCCTCCCCTGAGGTGGTTCCACCTGTGGGGGGTGCAGGACCAGGAGCGGAGGCAGCTCCAGGTTGGGTCGCAGATGTGCTGGGACCTGGTTCCACAGCCAGATGAGGCAGGAAAGGTGGATCCGCTGAGATTGGCTTACCTAAACGTGCTAAGGTGTTGAAGTTTGTGAAAGTGTATTGGTTAGTCATGAACAAAACATTTCACAATTAGTTATAACAGCATGCATGGGTGTTCCAATTAACCCAGAACAATAGAATTGCATAGCATATGGAACACAGGCATAAATGGGATCAGTAAAACAGCATGCCAGTAACAGTTTTGGCAAAAGGCCAAAAATGGTGGAATTTCAACAAAGTATGCTAGTAAGCAACCATTGAAATATATAACCAATAATACAACACAAGGCCCAACATTAGGTTTTGAGAACAATATATGTGGAAATGAAAACATACCCATAGTATAACAATAATAATTTGTGAAGCAGATGGGGGGGCATTCCATTAACAACTGTATAGGCTATATTTTTCACAACAGTACTGCTCAATACTCTACAGGTCTGTCCTTACTTTATATCTACATGTGACCTAAAGCTTCTGTAGCACATACATACCTCTCAAGCTGTCGATATGGAATAGTATGGACCAAGCTGTAAGAACTATAGGTACATGACTACAGGGGACTTGTACATGTCAGGGTAACATATATGACTAACAAGGTGTACCCTGCACTGGTGTTGTGTGAGTGTGCTACTGGCATACTTCAAATGGAGTTATATCCGTGTCCAAGGTGACAGCGTGATACTTGAGAGACATGCATCAGGCACACTGCATGGTGTATATACCTATCCTGCTGTCCTTTGTAGGCCTGGGATTGAACTATTGGCACAGATTCACTGATGCACCAGGCGTACAGCCATACCAACGGTGGAACATTTAATTTATCTAATTCAGTTGCAATGTTACTGTACTACCTGACATTTTATTAAATGGAGTGTTATCAACTTGCTGAACACTGCTGTTTAAACACTAGTATATCTGGGCACAGTTTATTAGTATACCCTTTATACAGCTGCTACAAACATTTATTTACCTGTAAGCCCTGTGGAGAAAATATCTGTTAACACTACATGTCAGTTTCTACAAATAGTCAAGACTATTTCTCTGTTACTATAAATGCATCTTAGTACTGGTCACTGGATTTAAACCCTGGTCTGTGTGTGCAAAAATGCAGAACATGGCTATTTGTTATCACAGTGAGCTACTGGGCCACGGCTATGTACTGCTTGACTGATTTGTCCCTAAAGCTCACTTAGTTACAAAGTCTGACCTGGTAATATAGGTAGAGTGTCACAGAAGACTGCAGTGGCAGTTGAATATAATTGCTTGAGATTCATGCATGACAGATACAGTAGGGGAAGTGTGTATTAATAGTTGGAATGCAGGTGTACACATTTAACCCCTAGTAGATGGGAATATGCATGGTATATTTGCAGTGTACAGCTATTACAATCTCGTACTTGCCTGCATTGGTGTACCTACATTAAGGAATATGTATAGCTGAAATGCAAATGTTAACACAAGACAATCCTCAGGGAAACACACTGTAATACATTACACATCACTGTTACGGTTCAGTTCTTAGTGCAGAACATATATCAAATTGCATTCTAGCTTCTACAGCTCCACATCTACACTTTAGCATAACAGTTCTTTATCAGCCAAGCTCCAGTCACTTCATGGTGTCATAGCCATATTTGCTGTGGAGCACCTGTACAATTGGAATTCTTCAACAACAGACCAGAATAAACAACACTTGGGGGAAAGAACTTTATTGAGGTGACATGACACGGTGGTTTATTGCATTAAACATTCTGACTGCAGTTGTACTGCATGTCCTGTAGATGATGAATGAATGCCATTTATTACCTTCACAGTTTCAGTCATGGTGTACTTTATTCCATGTTCCTTAATATTAATATGGTATATACTTATGTCATTCCTACTCACCATTACTACAGTAGTACCTTTTCTGAATCAATAGTAACATGTTTGATACCTTCATTTGTATTGCACAGTACCTGGCATAACTCACTTATATCAATGTGGGTCTAAGAACACATTTATTGCAGTAACCTCAGAACACACTATAGTTACTGGGAGCACACAATGTACTCTTTATTATTTATTGTACTATATATTGCAAGATAGATCTGTACTCACCACACTGTTGGCACATCCTCACTAGGTGCCTTGCCTGGGCCTCTAAGTTGTGAGCCCTTTCCTCTGCAGCTGTGGGGGGAAAACACATCGTTATGCATACCTATCTATCAGATATTCATACTACAATTTGATAAATCACTGATTGCTATACTTATAAACTCTGAGGCATTCTGGTCCTGAGCATCTTGGATCCATTGGGCCAAGAGCCCCCCCCCTTTCTTTGCTTCAGGTCATCATAATGTGGGGGATTCCAGTGGTATTGGTGAGGTCATATGCCAGGCAGTCCCAGGTCTCAGACTTGTACTCAGAGCCCTGGTACTGGCCCTTCAGCAATCGGCATCATGGTATTTTACGAGGAGCCCAACCATGACCCTGGACTCCAACATGCCTCAATGCTGTGCCTGAAAGCACGCTCCCTCTCTGACTCCAGCCATAGCTCCTGCAGTGATAAAACTCCAACAGATTCTGGCTGTATTCCCCCCTGTGCAGCTTAAATAAGGCGATTTTCCCATCCTTTGCCACCATTGGACCATTTTTAGAAATGTTAAGCAAAGCTTAGCAGTGCGCAAACCCGCTAAGCTTAGTCGAGCAGTGCTTAAAGTGGCAACTGCTTAGCAGTGCTTAGTGGTATGCAAACCTGCTTAGCTGATCTGAGGACTGCTTAGACTGGAACTGCTTAAGCATTGCTTGGCTTGGCTTAGCAGTGCTTAGCAGACCTTAGCTATGGGCAAATTTCATATTTTACAAATGAAAAATAAAATTATTGAAAGTCATTCTTCATAAGGGATGTTTTTATTATTGTGTATGCCTTTTACTTTATATCCCTTAACCTTATGTATTTTAATTATGTTATATTGGAGTGTGACTGTCATGTATTACACACTTGTGTATAACTGGAGCTTTGCTCACCAGAACTCCACTGAAAATGAGCTTGTGGATCAGCTGGACTAACCCAGTTAAATGTCACTAAATACATCAATAACAGAAAATAATACTGTATATAATATTGCCATCAAATATAAAAGCTGAACAGCTTCCCACTGTATTCGAACCAGGCATCTACTGCATACAAAACTGGGACTCTAGCCATTCAGCTAATACATTTCTATATAGCTTTCCATTACATTTAAGCATTGCTGGCCAATGCACCATGCAAACCAGCTCAGCTGTGCTTACCATTGAATCCCCAAATGATGTGGATATTCTACAAAAGGGCCTTACAGAAACAGATGCTTGGTGCCAAAGCCATGGAGTCAAGCTCAATACCAAGAAATGTATAGATATCCTCTTTGGGAAAAACATGTACCCCTGAATTACCACATAGGTGGCAGTACACTAAACACCAAAAGTGTGATAAGAGACTTAGGGACACAGGTAGACAGTGGTCTCACCTTCGATAACCACATCGCCACAACAGTCACGAAATCCTTCTGTGTGGCACACCTCATCACTAAGGGCTTTTCATCCAGAAAAAAGGAGGTCATTGTCCCACTGTATTCATCCCTCATTAGACCCATTATAGAATACAACGCCCCGTTTGGTATGTACCTCCCAAGACATCTGCAACAACTGGAAAATCCACAGAAATACCTCACTAAAAGAATCACAGGCCTAAAGCAGATGGCCTATGCTAAAAAACTCCACCTATACTCTGTCGCGTATTGTCTACTCAGAGGCGATCTCTGCTTAACATACAAGGCCATGTCAAACCCATAGCTGTTGGACATGCTACATTTAAAGAAATCCCAATCCCTCAGAGACACATGCTCCAGGGATCTAAACCTTGTCATCACAATGAACAAAACATGCTGGAGGGATAGGTTCCTGACCCAGAGACTCCCCAGACTCTGGAATAGACTGCCCATACATGTCAAACAGAGCTCCTCTTTGGCCCTCTTCAAAAGGAACCTTGATGATTGGATGGGAGATAGGAAATTCACCAAAGGGATCATGTCAGTCACCCTGCTAGAAAGGGTCCAGGGAAGTAAATGATGTGGGAAGAAATAGCCAGGAAATTGTTATGGCTAGGCTTGTATAGGCCCTAGGGCTGATAGCCTATTACCAGCCTATGAACCTATGAACCTATGAGAATTGATATGACTGCTTGATACTGGAATGAGCTGGAAACAACTGAAAGAAATAGGAATGAGAATGGAATGAATGCATTTATCTGTTAATTTCCCAGAACTGTGCTTAACAGGTGCCACTTATCATTGTGATGCCAAACTCCATGCAAATGCAGAGGACAAAAAGTGAAGGCTTCATGTCCTATGGCAAAACTTGGTGAGTTTTTGCCATTGGCCACATTAGTCTCATTATTTTCACACAATGTTACTTAAACTTGCTGCTCTAAAGGAACATACAGTTAAAGCAGACTAAAGGCAGTGCTTTGAAACATTTACTCTGCCAGTTATTTATACTGCCGAAGGCAATAGAATGCAGCTTCCTATGTGTAGTGTTGACATAAATCACTTGACTGATTTTTTTTGGAAAATAGTTTTAAGGGTTCAGTTGCAGATGCATGCATCTCTCATCATTTCTTACGGTTACGTTATATGTGCATGATGTATTTAATCACCCACATAGTAAAATTTGCCACAATAAGAGCTATATTGATTATTGTCCAAAAATGAGTATCTGACATGACATCCATCCCCAATGCTACCATATATTTAACTAACCATTTTCTGCTTTTCATAAGCCTGTTGGCCCTGTCCTAAACCTTATATACCCTTATAGCAGTCACTTCATGCTACACAGCATGTAAGGTTAATAATGACCACAGACCAAAAAATGACCATTAATGTTCATAGGCGTTTACTAGGCTAGCAACCACAAGGGCCTTTTTAAGCCTAGCCATGTATCCCAAATTTCTGTCAAGTTCTTGTACCCTTGATAAGTGTAAGCAGGGGCTTGGGAAATGAAATATTTACAAGTAGGGGTGTGGGAGATGAACCATTTACAGGTTGCCTGTGTCCATTAGAGATGTAGGTACCAAACCAGGAATGAATTTCCTGTTCCCTATCCAAATGTCCAATTTACACTTGATTTGGGTTAGGGAGGAACTCTGCTTCACATGGATGGGGAGCCTGTTTCAGAGAAGTGGTAGTCTCTGGATTATATACCTGTCTCTCCAGCAGGTCCTATTTATATCAGAGGCAAGATTTAAGTCTCTAAAATGAGTAATTCTGGTGCTGTTTGTTTTGTGGATATGTATGAGTTCCGTTAGCATGGGCTCTGACAATTCCCTGTATGCAAAGCATATATGTCCCCTCAAAAGCCTGCAGGAGACAGAATACAGGGATATGGACTAGAGGCAGTCTGCATAGGACATTTTACTTACATCCTGTCTTCTTTTTGTGAGGAACCTCTGTCGATGTTCCACTTGTTTGACATGCTTGGTTAGGTACATACCAAAGGGGGCATTGTATTCAATGATAGGTCTGATGAATGCTGAATACAGTGGAACAATGACTTTCTTGGACCTAGATATCATACCTTTGTTTATAAGTTCGGGAACATAGAATGATTCCCTCACTACTGTAGACATGTGATGGCCAAAGGCTAGATTAATAATAAAACAGTAAAGCTGAACTAAAAGACTAAATGAATGAATAAAAAAGCCGGCATAAAAAAACAAACACATTTTATTCACCAAACATATTCAGTAAGCGCTTTCATCTCTATAATAGTGATTACAATTATTACAATCACATGACACTGTGCTCAATGCTTGAGCCCTTTCCTTTTAATGCAGGCTACAAAATCTTCTCGGCTTTACATCCAGGTGGATAGCATGCATTTAATTTCACCTGACATAAGTACTCTCGAAAGCTTAACTCATCCTCAGCATTGAACATTTGCTCAAAACTCTTAACTTCATCTAAAACAATAAACTTAAAATCAATATTGCACTTGCTAATCTTGTAATGCTTACCAAGTGCATTGCTTTCATCCCCCACATCTATCACACGTTTGTGCTAATAAATTCTTTTAACAATTCTCTTACTATGTGGCCAATATAAAATTACCTACAAGATCTGCAAATTACTAAATAAACAACATATTTGGATTTACAAGTACAAGGTCCCTTTAGACAAATTTTAAAATTGTTTATAACTGATTAATTCACACCAACATATAAAAAAATCACAGAAGTTGCAGGCATAACACTTAAACATCCTTGTTCTGATGCTTACTGTTTGACTCTCATTTAATTTGGTCTGGAAAAAGTTTTTGAAACTTTTTCCTGTCTTTTGAACAAACAGGATGATCTCCCACTGCTTTATAGACATCAGGGAAGCTCCTAAAGATCTTCCAGTTATTCATAATTATGTTCTTTATAGTCATGGCATCCACACTGTTACTAATTTGCATGTGATTAGATTTATGAGATGCAACTCTATTGTTTTTTCTAATATACATTTCTGTGATCTTGTCCTCCACTAAAATCCATGGATAACCCTTGTTTAAAAATTTGTTGCACAAACTAACCCCTTCATGAAAAAAAATCATCTTTTTTAGTCAATCTGTTCACTCTCATTAGTTGACCTTTTACTGTATTTTATTTAGTTTTTCTAGAATGCATATTACTGAAATGTAAGTATGAGTTATTCTGCACATTCCTTTTAGTAATTCTAGTGAGCAACTTTCCATTCTCTTTTAAAACAACTACATCCAAATAAGGGATACTAGAAATGTTGTGCATAGATGAAAATTGTAAATAAGAGCTGACATTGCTTATATGATTTTAAAAAGCATTAAACACATCTCACCCCCTCTCCAAATCATAAACACATCATCAATAAAAAATGTAAATTACTATATTATAAGCAAAAATGTCAATTAAAATGCTAGCCTTCTCCCATCCATTTATGAAAATGTTAGCATAACTGGGTACCACTGTGTCACTCATTGTCACTCCATTAGTCTGGCAATAAATTCTGTCCTTAAATTCAAAATAATTATAACTCAAAATTACATCTAACATTTACATCAGAAGGCTGACTGTGTTGCCAGAAAATACTTTGGAATTGATTAATTCAACTCTGCTTCCATTCTTTCTTTGTTGGGTATAACAATATATAGGGATTTAATATCAAGAGTGATTAACAGATTAGAATCTAAAACATTAATATTTTCTATCTTCCCTATGAAATCAAAAGTATCTTTGCTGTAAGAATTGCTTAATCACACAAGTCATTGCAAATGTTTGCCTACAGAATTTCTAACCACTTCCATTTTGTCTTTTTCACTGGCAACAATAGGCCTTACAGATTTTCAGCAAAAATGCTCTTGGTAAGCATTACAAGATGCAAGTGCAATATTAATGTTAAGTTTATTGTTTTAGATGAAGTTAAGGGTTTTGAACAAATGTTCAATGCTGAGGATGTGTTAAGTTTGCAAGAGTACTTATGTCAGGTGAAATTAAATGGATGCTATCTGCCTGGACTTAATAGCTAAGAAGATTTTGTAGCATACCTTAAAAGGAAAGGGCTCAAGCATTGAGAACAGTGTCATGTGATTGTAATCAATTAATATTTAAATGTCTTTTTAATTATATTACTCAGTCTGAAGAAGTCTCACTATTATAGATATGAAAGCACTTACTGAATATGTTTGGTGAATAAACTGTGCTTGGTTTTTATGCCAGCTTTTTTATTCATAAAGGCTAGATTACTATAGCAATAACCCATGCCTGGGTGTGGGTAATGCTGGATTTACCCACGGTTGGTGTGGTTTGGTCACGAGGGTGAAGCCCAAGTGACCAAACAAAGCCAACCGTGGGTAAATCCAGCATTACTCACACCCAGAAGTGGGTTATTCCTATTATACAATGACATTATTTAAGAAAAAAATAATTACTTTTCTTAAATAATGGCATTGTATAATGCCTCCTTGCTGCCCTTCTGCAGCTGTCTGGTGTTCTGTGGCAGTTCTGATGTACTGCGCATGCGTATGCCTATACAGTACATGAGAGCTGTGGGCAAAAGCAATGGAGAAAGCAAGATCTCCGTTGCTTTTTACAAACTGTTTCGCTATGTTAAATGGGTTTAACATAGCGGGACAGCTTTAAAAAAAGCAATGGAGAATCTCCTTTGCTTTTTTTTAAAGCTGTATCACTATGTTAAACCCATTTAACAAAGTGAGACAGTTTTGAAAAAAAGCAACCAAGAAAGCAAGATCTCCGTTGCTTTTTACAAACTGTCTCGCTATGTTAAACTCGTTTAACATAGCGAGACAGTGTGAAGCAACAGAGATTTTGCATTCTCCATTGCTGTAAAAAAAAGTTATAGTAATGAAAAAAGTCCGGGCGACCGGACCTTTTTCCATTACTATAACTCTGATTTACAATGTGCACGCTGACCAATCGGCGTGCACTTTTTTGAATATTAATGGGGGGTCATTGTATAATGTGTATCTGTGTCCCTACTAGGTAAGCTTTAAGGGGTGTGTTGTCAATATGACAGTTACCAGGGTAGGATGACTTCCCAAAGGATATTGTTATGCATTTTTTAGCATTTAGTTTTAGTCCATGGCTCTGACACCAGTTGTTTGTCTGTGTCAGCCCTTCCTGAAGAACATCTGCGTCAGTGTGGGATTCAATGATAGCTCCTAATTTGCAATCATCTGTAAATTTAGTCAGCCAGAAACCATTGACATTGGCCTTGACTTAGACAATGAAATGCTAAAAAGGAGTGATCCAAGGACCGATCCCTGAGAGACTCCATTTGTGATTGTCCTCATTGTAGAGTTGGACTCCCAAATTCTAACTTCCTGGGTCCTGTCTGTTTGCCAGTTGGCTATTCACTGGTTGACATACAGGTTTCTACCTAGCATCTTGAGTTTGTCAGCAATGCCTGAGTAGGGTAGCCTACCTTAAAAAGAAAGGGCTTGAGCACAATCATGTGATTGTAATCAATTAGTATTAAAATTGTTTTTTAATTGCATTATTCAGTCTGAAGAAATCCCACTATTATAAATATGAAAGCACTTACTGTATATGTTTGGTGAATAAAGTGTGTTTGTTCTTTATGCCTGCTTTTCTGTTCCTAAAGGCTAGATTGCCATGTATGTGTGTCCCTACTGGGTCAACTCTAAGGCTGTGTTGTCAGTATGATAGTTACCATGGGTGGATGACTTCCCAAAGGATAGTATTATGCATTTCTTAGCATTTTTTTAGTCCGTGGCTCTGACAGCAGTTGTTTGTCTGTGTCAGGCCTTTCTGGATAACATTTGTGTACAGTGTGGGATTCAATGACAGCTCCTAATTTGCAATCATCTGTAAATTTAGTCAGCCAGAAACTATTGACATTGGCCTTGACTTAGAGAAAGATATGCCTAAAAGGAGTGATCCAAGGACAGATCCCTGAGGGACTCAACTTGTGATTGGCCTCTTTGTAGAGGCGGACTCACAAATTCTAACTTTATAGGTCCTGTATGTATGCCAGTTGGCTGTTCACTGGGTGACATACGGGTTTGTACCTAGCCTCTTGAATTTGTCAACAATGCCTGACTGGAGTATTGTATTAGATGCCTTGGCCAGGTCAAGGTAGGCAGTGTGAACCATTTTGCCCTCATCCATTGCTTTGGTGACCTTCTCAAAGAAGTTCACCAGGTTGAGTAGGCATGACCTGCCATTGATGAAACCAAACTGGGTTGGGTCCAGTGTTTGGAGGTTTACTATACCACTATTGATCATACCCATGATAATTCTTTCCATGGCTTTACCTCTAAGACTAGTGAGACTTATGGGTCTATAGTTTCCAGACTTTTTAGATGGCTCATTTTTGTGCAGAAGGATGACTGTTGCTGTTCTCCATTGTTGAGGCACAAAGCCTGTTTGGAGGCTACAGTTTAATAGCAATTCCAGAGGGCCTGATAGGTCATGTTTCATTCTGTTTTGAAGGCATCCTGGGATATTGTCTGGACCAATTGATACAGAGTTCTTGGCCTTAGAGAGACCATTAAGGGCCTGTTCCCTAGTGAAAGCAGGGGGAGTTATATTTGATTGTATTTCATGATGGAAGGTAGAGGAGGAGAGAAGGATAATGATGGAGCTGAATTTATCAGCCAGTAGGTTTAGTATATCTTCTAGATCAGTATAGGTAGCTCCATTAAAATGAGCTCTATACACAATTGGGTATTGCCTTTGAGGTTGCAGACATAGCTGAAAAATGCCTTGCAGTTATCCTTGGCCTAGGTGTCCAATTTACCTCCATTTTTTTGGTAGACTTTATTTGTCCACTGAGCTGTTGTTTAGTCTGACGAGAGTGCTTCTATCCTTCTGCATGGTGCACCTCCTAATTTTTGCTGTGATTTTATTCCTTCTGTTAAACTGCCTATTGATTTTGTGATACCACCAGGGTGAATTGTTTTTTTTTTTTTTTTTTGATTTAGTTTGTACTTTTTCCTGGTGGGTACAGCTGCATCTGCATAGCTATTAACGTGCTTGCATAGGGTTTCTGTGAACAATTCTACATAGGCATCAGCATTCTCATGGTCTGTGAGGGCTTGAAAGTTTACCAGGTTATCACTTAATAGCAGCAAGTTAACCTTAGAGTAGTTCCTGAATATTCCAGGTTTAGCTGGGGGTCCAGGTTTTATTTTTACTTCAAAGGAGACCATTTTGTGGTCTGACCTTACTAGGGAAGACAATACAGTAGAGGGGTGTGCAGCACTTTCTCATATTAGTGAGTACCAGATCCAGTTTGATTGTACCTCTAGTAGATGTATTGAAAATCTGGTCCAGGGAGTTTCTGTTTACAAAATCCAGATATATTTGTGTCTGTACATTTGGTATTATAATGGATTAATAGATAATAGTGAGGTAATTAAAATCATCCATGAATATGGTATTGGTTTGGATGGTGAGTGTCTCCAATCAGTTTAAGTATATGGTATGGGTTTCCTGGGTCACAGAGGGGGACTTATAGCTTGCAAGAAAGTGGTATTGGATTTTGCCTATGGTGAATTAAACATGGAACAACTCAAGTGCTTTGTCCTGTTTGTCCAGCCTTGAGGTATATATATTTTTGATGTGAATCGAGACACCTCCAGCTTTAGTCCCTGTCTGTGTCATAGCTGATCTAACTGTGTGGAAGGCATTATAACCTTGTACTGTCGATGTGCAGTCCAGAGCTTCAAACCATGTCTCAGTGACCGCGCACAGATGTCAGCATTCTCTAGAGTGAAGAGAGCTTCTAGGGAGTATAGGTTTTTTTTTTGTTTGTTTAGACTCCTAGCATTGAGCAGTAATACCTTTAGATTTTCTTGGCTTTGTTTGCTAAGTCAGAAATACTTCCAGTTTGACATTGCCTAAAAATGAACTATGGGGGAAGACAATAGTGTTTTAGCTAATATTCTAAAGCCTAAAGGTGGGAGGTACAGACCATTCCTGGCAAAGTAGCATGGCCTGTTTACCATCTCCTCCCATGCTGATAAATATTGCACCCTGTTAGAATGATACCACAAACTAATCCAAAGAATGATGCCACAATATGAAGACACGATGATCAATTTCAACAATTGGCTTAAGTATTGGTGTCATTCAAAGGGGATCCAATGCCTGTCAGCCTGGGATGACATGCTCGACAAGCCATGGTGCTTCGCTAGGGATGGCTTGCACCTGTCACCCCTGGGCTTTCGGATATTGGCAAAGGCTCTTGCTACCCCCATAGTGCCTTTTTTAGGCAAGGCTCAAAAGACAAACCCACCTCCATAGGTATCACAAGGGATAAGAAACAAAGAGTAATTCTACTCAATGCCAGAAGTCTAAACCTCAAGATGCACACACTCGAAACTCTCCTTAGCATGGAGAACATCGATATCTGTGCAGTAACAGAAACCTGGTTCAAGGCTCCCGAGAGAACCCCAGCACTACCAGGTTATACCTCATACCATGCTTTTCGGTCCCAAAACTTGGACCGTACTACAAAAGGAGGGGGAGTATCAATATTCGTCAAAGATACCCACACCTCCAGGTTGGTGGCACAACACAAAGCATCAGAGACTATCCATGTGCAACTAACAGTGGGTAAAACTGCCTTCCAGTTTATAGCCTGCTACAGACCACCCTTCCAAACCCAGGAACCCCACTCGGCATTCCTGAGAACACTGGACAATATGAATGTCTCTCCAAACACCATTATATTGGGCGACTTCAACTACCCAAACATAGACTGGGAGCATTACTCTAGCTCCAACACCCTAGCCCAAAGGTTCCTAGAATTTATAAAATCAAATGCTATGGAACAACTTGTTACCACTCCCACAAGAGGGGAAAACATACTGGACCTGATCATCACCAACATGGGGACTCTATGCTCCAGACCAGAAGTGTATCCCTCACTGGTAAGATCAGACCATAAACTAATCTCACTGGATATTCACATCCCGACTCCACCCCTGCCCTGAAAACCACAGTGAAAAACTTCTCTAAAGCAAATTTCACACTCCTCAAAACCGAGGTGGAATCCTTCAAAGCCCCGGCCTGTGAAAATATGGCCCAGACCGCAGAATCCTTTATAAATGCATTCTATGAACACCTTCAGGAATGCATGGATCATGCAATCCCAAATAAAACCAAGACCCAATCCTCCAAAGGCAGATGTCCTGTCTGGTGGACCCCAGCCATAAACAAACTATACAATAGAAGGAGGAAGCTACTACATGATAGAGCAAAATCCCAAAAAGGGAAGGCATCTCTGATCAGTATCAGCAAAAAACTATGGGCACTCATAAAATCATCTAAGGCCAGCTTCGAGAGAAAAATTGCACAGGACACTAAGGATAATCACAAGGCTTTCTTTAGTTATGTTAGGAACCTGGGTGGGAATTCCCAGATATGCTCAGAATTAGTCCAAAATGACAAAAAATACACCGAACCCACAGACATTGCCAACATCCTAGCTGACAGGTTCAGCACAAACTTCTCCCCCCCTCCCCACCAAAAGGGCAAATATATTTCCAAGCAGAGTGCTGCCCCCTGACATATCAGATGCTCAGGTAAGAGCTGCCCTCTCCAAAGCAAAAAACACAGCATCAATGGGACCAGACGGTGTCCCGGGCTGCGTCCTACATGAACTCCAAGAAGAGCTAAATCCAAACATAAAACTACTGTTCAATCTCAGCCTTACTACAGGATATGTACCCAAAGAGTGGCATACAGCAACAGTGGTCCCTCTCCACAAAGGTGCTGCCTCAGTGGATCCTGGAAACTATCGCCCCATAAGCCTGACTAGCTTGGTCTGCAAAGCTATGTAAAGGATCATCATGGACCTCATAAATAAAGATATTGGGGACCTACAGACACTGGATCCTACCCAGTTCGGCTTTGTTAAGGGCAGATCCTGCCGCTTAAACCTGGTTGATTTCTTTGAAACAGTCACCAAGGCCATTGACGAGGGGAAGGTGGTCCACACAGCCTACCTGGACCTCGCAAAAGCCTTCGATACAATACCCCACTCGGGATTATAGATAAGCTCACCAGCTTAAATATAAACCCCTATGTCACTAGATGGGTTCCAAACTGGCTCAAGGACAGAACCCACATGGTTAGAATTGCTGGAGCCATGTCAGACTCCAAACCAGTTACAAGTGGCGTCCCCCAAGGCTCAGTCCTGGGACCTCTCTTGTTCGGTATATATTTCTCTGAGGTACAGGCCAACACGGAAGGACTGTGGCTGACTAAGTTCGCAAATGACTGCAACCTGGGCACCATAATCGACTCTCCAGCTGACACAAGCATCCTCCAAAAGGGCCTCATAGAAACAGACAACTGGTGCCAGAGCCATGGCCTCAAGCCAAATGCCAAAAAGTGTATAGTCATCCCCTTTGGCAAAAACAAAGTGCCCACAAATTACCACATAGGTGGTAATCCATTAAGTACAGAAGAAGTAATTAGGGACCTGGGGACCCAAGTTGATAGCAATCTCTCATTTGACAACCACGTAGCCAAAGTGGTTAGAAAAACATTTTATATAGCCCACCTAATCATGAAGGGATTCACATCTAGATCAGGGGAGGTCATTGTGCCTCTTTACTCATCCCTCATCAGGCCCATAATTGAGTACAATGCCCCTTTTGGGATGTACCTTACCAGACACCTGCAGCAACTGGAAAGACCCCAAAAGTACCTCACCAAGAGGATCATAGGGCTCAAACAGATGCCATATGCTGCCCAGTTAAAGAAACTCCAGCTCTACTCAGTGGCATACCGCCTGCTCAGAGGCGATCTGTGCCTGACATATAAAGCCATGTACAACCCGGAATTAATGGACATGCTGCACCTCAGAAAATCCAAATCCCATCGAGCTACGCGCTCAAGAGACTTGAACCTCAGCACTGAAATAAATAGGACATGATGGAGGGACAGATTCATAACCCAGAGGCTCCCTTCACTCTGGAATAAAATCCCAGTCCAGGTTAGGCAGAGTCCCTCATTGACTCTCTTCAAGAGGAATCTTGATGAGTGGATGGGAGATCATAGGTTTACCCCGGGTACCACTTCTGTGTCACTGTTAGACAGAGGCACAGTATACTAACCTCAAAAAAGGGCATAGCAAAATTAATTTAAAATGGGTGGCGAAAGCCAAACACACTCTGGCTAGGCTTATAAATTCAGGCCCGGGGGCTTTGAAGGATTCCACCTCGGTTTTGAGGAGTGTGAAATTTGAGAAGTTTTTCACTGTGGTTTTCTGGGCAGGGTGTGGGGTGGGTATGTGAATATCCAGTGAGATTAGTTTATGGTCGAATCTTACCAGTGAGGGATACACTACTGGTCTGGAGCATAGAGTCCCCATGTTGGTGATGATCAGGTCCAGTATGTTTTCCCCTCTTGTGGGAGTGGTAACAAGTTGTTCCATAGCATTTGAGTTTATAAATTCTAGGAACCTTTGGGCTAGGGTGTTGGAGCTAGAGTAATGCTCCCAGTCTATGTTTGGGTAGTTGAAGCCGCCCAATATAATGGTGTTTGGAGAGACCTTCATATTTTCCAGTGTTCTCAGGAAGGCCGAGTGGAGTTCCTGGGTTTGGGGGGTGGTCTGTAGCAGGCTATAAACTGGAAGGCAGTTTTACCCACTGTTAGTTGCACATGGATAGTCTCTGATGCTTTGTGCTGTGCCACCAACCTGGAGGTGTGGGTATCTTTGATAAATATTGATACTCCCCCTCCTTTTGTGGTTCGGTCCAAGTTTTGGGGCCAAAAAGCATGGTATGAGGTATAACCTGGTAGTGCTGGGTGCTCTCGGGAGCCTTGAACCAGGTTTCTGTTACTGCACAGATATCGATGTTCTCCATGCTAAGGAGAGTTTCAAGTGCATGCATCTTGAGGTTTAGACTTCTGGTGTTGAGTAGCACTACTCTTAGTATCTTATCCCTTGTGACACCTATGGTGGTGGGTTTGTCTTTTGAGCCTTGCCTAAAAAAGGCACTATGGGTGTAGCAAGAACCTTTGCCAATATCCGAAAGCCAAGGGGTGATAGGTGCAAGCCGTCCCTAGCGAAGCATCGTGGCTTGTCGAGTATGTCATCCCAGGCTGACAGGCATTGGATCCCCTTTGAATGACACCAATACTTAAGCCAATTGTTGAAATTGATCATCTTGTCTTCATATTGTGGCATCATTCTTGGTGAGGGTAAGATGCTACTCAAGGTCAGAGTCATACCGGCCTGGGCTATATGCTCAGAGAGCTCCTCTATGTCTCTTTTCATGTAGTCCAGGGAGGTACATCTCAGGTCATTCACACCAGCATGAACAATGACTGAGTCATATTTGTACTTGCCTTGGAGTGACCTGAGTGCTTGTGTTATGTGGCAGATCCTAGCGCCTGACAGGCAGCTCACCGTGACCTTCTCCTTGTTCAGCCTGGTGAGCGGGACGTCAGTGTGCCTGATGATAGAGTCGCCTATTACAAGTGTATCAGGTGTGTTGTTTAGCCTTAAGGGCTGTGACTGTTCGGCACACTGGCTTTGTGAGATATGTGTTGCACATGTTTTGTTTTGAGTGTGCGGTTGCTTGGGTGTCTGCTTTGGAGGTCTCTGCTGCTTAGGCAGATTTTTATTTAGAGCCTCCGAGTATGTTTTTGTGTGTTTATGTGTTTGGTTTGCTGTCGTGGTTGGTCTATGTGAGACTGGAAGTGTAGTGAGTGTGGTTTCCTTTTCCTCCTGACTCGTTATGCCAGTACTGAGTTGAGAGAGCTTAGCCTCCAGTTTGGCTATATGGTTGCATCTCTCACATGTGTTGGAATTTGTTGGGAGGAGGAGAGGGTTGTCTGTGTACATAAGGCAGTTGTAACATTGCCTCAAGATTCCCAGATTCACCAGCTGGACCAGAGAGGAGATTGACAACTGACCTTTGGACATGCTAGAATAGTATTGGGAATTCCTTTATAATTGAAAAAAAAGTGCCAATGGGGAACAAGGTACTCAAGGGGAGTATGTGAGGGTGTAGTGCTTTTAATTTTTTAGTGCTGACTTATATAATTGCTTTAGTGAGCAAGTGCCAGGTAACTTAAATGCAATGTGCTACAGGTAACTTAAATGCAAAAACGAGAAACAGTAACTTTCATTCAAGTGAAACAAGGAAATAAGTACAGTAAGCAATGCAGATATCACTAGGGATCCACAGAAGCACTGAAAAGCCGCGTTTTAGGTGGAATTAGCATTTCAGGGAAATAACAAGCAAACAAACAACAAGCATACAAACAAAGCTAGATTCAGCAGGCCTGGATCTAGTCTATGCTACAGCAAACAAGGTGTACCAATTTCAGTAAGAAGCAGTTCAAATATGCAGGCACTATAAGCCTTTAACCAGAAATTCCCAGCTCAGAAGGGCAGAGTCCAGCCTCTCCTCCCACAAGAGTGCAGACCACAAACCCTCTTAATGTAAAATAACTGGTCTGAAGCCCAAGTGCTTAAACCAGAATTAATACACTTTTAGAATAACAGACACTGAGCCCTCAATCAGCAGTTTCCGACTTAGAAGGATGTAATCTACCTGTCCTGCCACCACAGTGCAGGCCACAAACCTTCCTAATGTAAAACAACTGGTCTGAAGCCCAAGTGCTTAATCCAAAAGACTTAGAATGATAGCTACACTTTAATCAAGTTACTACCAAGCAGTAATAAATACAATTGAATACTTTAAAGAATGCCTGGATTAGTGCTCAAGTTATACAGACAAAGCTAGATTCAGCAGGTCTGAATCTAGTCTATGCTACAGCAAACAAGGTGTACCAGTTTCAGTAAGAAGCAGTTCAAATATGCAGGCACTAAAAGCCTTTAACCAGAAATTCCCAGCTCAGAAGGGCAGAGTCCAGCCTCTCCTCCCACAAGAGTGCAGACTACAAACCCTCTTAATGTAAAATAACTGGCCTGAAGCCCAAGTGCTTAAACCAGAATTAATACACTTTTAGAATAACAGACACTGAGCCCTCAATTAGCAATTCCCAACTTAGAAGGATGTAAGCTACCTGTCCTGCCACTACAGTGCAGACCACAAACCTTCTTAATGTAAAACAACTGGTCTGAAGCCCAAGTGCTTAAACTAATAGGCTTAGAATGAGTTACACCAAGCAGTAATCAATAATGCATTCTTTTAACTTCCTAGTTGTTTTTCCTACATAAAATGATGAGCATACAGTACAGGTTGCTAAATAAACATTATTACTAGTACAAGTTGCTACCACAGTAAATCTATAAATCTTGTGTGTCATGGGGTGAACAAATGTGTTACCAACACTACTGCCTATGATATCACTACAACAACTGCAAGTCATACAGCCAAACGTACCATATTTAAAAGAGCCTTGTTGAACATGTTTCTCATCTTTAATATCTTTGTAACATAATCTGCTCTTTAATGTTTTCATATTCCTATAAGAAAAATATGGTCTACTACTTAGAACAGCCCTAATGTCCGCAGATGCCATTAAGACTACCCAGTATTTTTGAATAATACGTTTAAATAAATATGTCATGGTGTTGTAAGTTGTCACTTACCTAATTTTGTCTTCCTTCAATACACTCTTGTTAGAGTCAGATACCGATTCATCAAATGACAAAAAGATCGGTTTCAGTTTTGTCTGTCTATCGGCTATAATATTATCTTTAATAGGCAGTACTGATTCAAGATCATAACCGCTACTTACAAACTCATCCAGCATTTCATTTAACTGAGAAAGGAAGCATGAATCATCAGTATTTAATCTACTGATTCTACTAAACTGTGCCTTCACAACACCTTTAAATACATGTGGAGCGTGCATACTGGTGTTATGTATATACCTGCCCGCATGAACCTCTTTTTTATACACTGTAGTATTAATCAAACCTTCCTTCAACACAACCTTAAGGTCTAGAAAGGTTATGGAATTATCTGAATATTCCATTTTGAATTTTAAAAATTCAGTAGTACTATTCAAAAATTGTATGTATTCAATTAGTTCTACAGGAGACCCTTTCCAAATTAGAAAGCAGTCATCTACAAACCGTTGATAAAAACATTTTTACTACTGAATTTTTAAAATACAAAATGGAATATTCAGATAATTCCAAACCACCCTCCCCATCAAAGGTGTTTACCCCCCTCATGTGTCATATACCACCCTTGTCTACTGCCTTCTGTCTTGTCTTCCTGCAAATGCAACCTATCCTATCCAACCTACCTCCCCAAACATACCTACAGCCCTTCCCCAACATCCCTCTATCACCATAGGGTTTGAGCTAAGGTGGGTACTGTTAATATTGTAATTTGCTGGGACTTTCCCTTTACCAAACAGGATAATAGCGCATTTTTTTTGCATTTAGATTAAGTCCATGGCTTTGGCACCAATCACTTGTCTGTGTAAGCCCTTTTTGGAGTAGGTTAACATTGTTGAGGGACCCTTTGATTGCACCAAGTTTGTAGTCATCGGTGAACTCGGTAAGCCACTGGCCATCTATTTTTGCCTCAACATTTGAGAAATAGATTCAAACAGTAGGGATCCCAGCACAGATCCTCGTGGTACACCACTGGTAACTGGTCTGCTGGTATAGGTGGGATCCTCAACTTTGACTGTATGCATTCTTTCTGTGAGCCAGTTGGCTACCCATATAGTGACATATGAGTTAATAACCAGCTGGGTGAGTTTCTGAATAATCCTTGAGTGGGGAATTGTCACAAACCAAGAAGTGCACAAAAAAAAAACTGCTGAAATTCAAACAGTGCTATGGTGCTGAAGGAACTGAATGCTGCCGCATATTTTACCTTTGGATTATTATAATAAAGTTGTTTAATTTACATTTTACTGGTGACATTCAGTTCCTTCAGCACCATAGCACTGTTTGAGTGGAGGATTGCGTCAAAAGCTTGGCTAAATCAAGATAGGCTGTATATGTTGTTTTGCCTTTATTCAGGGCTTTGGTGACATTCTTGAAGAAGTCTACCAGGTTTAATAAGCATGATCTACCCTTAATGAAGCTAAACTGGGTCAGGGCAAGAGTTTGACGGTCACCTATGTCTTTGTTGATAAGGTCCATGATGGTTTTCTCCATGTTTTTGCAGATAAGGCTGGTTAGGCTTACAGTTTTATAGTTCCCAGGGTTGATTGATGGACACCCCTTTGTGCAAGGAAGTTACTGTTGCTGTTTTCCATTCTTCTGGGACAAAGCCAGAACTTAGACTATGGTTTAAGAGAATGCCAAATGGTTTGACTAGGTCCTGTTTTAGACCACTTATTAGGCAGCCTGGGATGTTATCTGGTCCCAAACAGACCATGTTTTTGGCCATGGAGAATGCAGATATGAACTGCTCTTTGGAGACACTAGACAGACGACTGGTGACAGGTATGCTGTGGGGTATGTTTGGTGGGGAAGGTGGTTGAAGTTTCCACCAAATCTGTCTGCTAGCAGTTTGGCAATGTTCTCAGGGTCAGTATGAGTGGTACCATGCACTACTAGTTTGCTGCAAAGCTGGACCTTCCCTTTTAGATTTCTGATGTAGCTAAAGAATGCCTTGTGATTATCCTTAGCTAGGGTTGCTAGGTTAGCTTTGTAATTGGCTTTAGAGGACTTTACAAGATATCTAATTTGCTTATTCAAGCTGTGGAGGTTGTCCTTCCTCTGCCGAATCAGTTCCCCCTTGTTCTTAGACATTAGTTTTTCCTCTTGTTGTATAACTTATTTATGCTTGATGTCCACCAGGTTGGCTTTTTTTTGTGAGGACCTTGTTTTGATCTGATCAGGTACAGTTAAGCCTATACATTTGTATAGGTGGTTATACAGGGCATTTGGTGTACACCTCTTTAAATGAGTCATTATTGATAGTGGTAGCAGGGGTTTGAAACTATTTCTGCCATCAGTTAGGAAGCTATAGTTTGCTTTGGAGACATGTTTTCATCCTTTTTGCTCTTGACGAGGTTCAGGTATCATCATTACTTCAAAAAAGACTGATTTATGATCAGACCTTACCAGGGAGGGCAATATGCAGGGGATAGTGCAGAGACCCCCCTGTTAGTGAGTACTAAGTCTAAGACATTCAAGCCCCTTCTGGACATGTAGACTATCTGTTCCGGAGAGTGTGTTCGTACTCATGTATAACTCCCTTTTGATGGAAGGATAGTTGAAATCACTCATGACCATGATGTTTGGCCGTATAGTGAGTGACTCAAGCAGGTCCAGGTTGGCAGAGTGGTTCTCATGGTTCATGGTGGGGGACCTCAAGCTACTAATGATATGGAAGAGGGGTTTACCTACAGTTAGTTGGATTTGGAGTAGCTCTAGGGAGTCATACTGCTTGACAAGTCTTGAGGTGTATTTATCATTAATGAAGATGGATACATCTTTGCCTTTGGTTCTTTTATGCTCATTTTGAGGTCTGAATATGTGGAATACATTGTAGCTTTGCATGGCTTCTGCAGACTTGAACAATGTCTTGTCTCTGTGACTGCACAGACACTGGTATCTTCCAAGGAGTGCTTCCAGTGAGTGCAATTTCCTGTTTAGACCCCTAGCATTAAGCAGCATAACCTTGAGTTCAGATTTTTTTTTTTACATCAAGAATTTTGTTAATATGACATTGCCTAAAAAAGGCACTATAGGGAGGCAAGTACCTTTTCCAGTGACAAAAGCCAACTGGCGACAGGTGAAGACCATCTCTGGCAAAACATTGTGGTCTGCCGACCTTATCTTCCCAGGTTGACAGTACTGGATCCCATTGGATTGACATCAGAAGTTAAGCCAATTGTTGAGGTCAATCATTTTTTGTTTATATTGAGACATTATCATGGGTGAAGGTAGAATGCTGCATAGGGCTAGGGACATACCTGTCTGGGACACATAACCTGAGAGCTCATTCATGTCTCTCTTCATATAGTCCAAGTTACAGTTAGAGATCAGAGTTACAACTGCTAGATCCCCGGAGGGTCACTTAATTTATGGAAAACCCAGTGCCTTCTAATGTAATATTACCAATTAAAATTTAATTTTGACCCAAAGTTACTTTCACATTGACACAATATTTTTCAGGAAGGGTTTATGACAACTGTCATTTGCTAACATGCTCTTCTTTGCCTTTATTATAATGGTGACCCCAGCTACAAATGCTGTAGCATATCAAAAATAAAATTATGTTTACCCTTAAAATAAACCAACATTTATACATTTACTTTAAGGAAATAACTCAAGCAGTATTTTTACAGTAAATAGCAGTAATTACTGCATCCTTCCTGTGAACATTACCCCTAAGGTATTAAATAAATCAGCAGCTACAAGTATTTACAATTGAATAAAGAAATCTTTTCTTGACATAAATAAAATTAAGATTTGCAGTTAATAAAATCAAATATACATATGGCTTTAAATTAGCTCTGGTAGACTGCAAAACAAATCTGTTTAAACAGACAGATGATATAAAAAAGAATAAGTAAGTCTTGTACTGATAACTATATATTACATACTGAATTTTGATTTTCATATGACTTAGAAGTTCAGACAGCAGTTGCTAATTAAACAGGCAACATGTAATCCAATCTGAGCTCTGTCTATAAATGCAATCCACCAGTACTGTCAAGATTTAAGACGGTCCCCTGGATTCAATAAACTCCGTGCAGGAATAGTGCTATTTCTGCTCAGAGTGGTTCATGTTCGTGTAGCATTAGGATTAACAGCAGCGCTCCTTGCATATTCACGAAGGCAAGTTGCTGTTAAGGCTAAATGGACACGAAGAGTGAACAAGTGCAGGGGGAGTGTTTAAGAAGTGCACTGACATTGAACACACCCCACTGCAATCAGAAAGTGATGTACGGCACTTTCAAAAGTAGTTAAATTTCGGCGGACAGTGAAATGAAATTAAAATGAGTATTTCACTGTCCACACAGACTGAATTAGCTAGGGGAGCAAGAAACAATGCAGGGGGTGTGTGACATGTTCTGCCACACACCCCCTGCATTGTAAATGTGCTGTGCGGCACTTTGCAAGTTCTGTCAGTGTCCACGGACACTGCCAGCTAATAAAATAGCTATGTCGGTGTCTGTGGACACTGAAATAGCTAGTAGATCTGTAAGGAAATGCAGGAGGTGTGTGACAGGTTCTGTCACACACAGCCTGCATTGTAAAAGTGCCATACGGCCATAGCTTTTAATTGTATAGGTGTCTGCAGAATGGCCAGATGCCTGCCTTACATATGTTTCATCATCCTAGAGCAATAACGCAGCAGAAAGCCATAAATAATGCAGGACAAAGCCACAAAAATAAGGACACGTCTTAACTATTTCACTGACAAACCTGGAAGCTGAGAGAATAAAAAGTTTGCAGTAGCATGGACTTCCAGCAGGGTATGAAGATTGAAACAGAAATGTCCTCCATGTGAAAGCACTGTACAGCCATAGCCATTAACTGTACAGGTGTCTGTAGAATTCCCAGATGCCTGCCTCACAAACGTCTCACCCTCCTAGAGCAATAAAGCCATACAAAGCCATAAATAATGGGGGACAAAGCCACAAAAATAGGGACATGTGTTAAATATTACACTGACAAACCTGAAAGCTGAAAGAATAAAAGGTTTGCAGTGGCAAGGACTTCCTGCAGGGTATGAAGACTGAAACAGAAATGTCTGCCATCTGAAAGAGACATACAGCCATAGCTGTCAACTCTACAGGTTTCTGCAGAATGCCCAGATGCCTGCTTCACATACCTGTCAAACTCCTACAGCAAGAAAGCTGTAGAAGGCCAGAAATAATATAATACTTTTTTCGTCCATACTAAGGAATGTTTAAGAGTAGCTGAGCGGGTGTGACGTTATGTCCCTCTGCTCAGCATTGCTTAAACATCCCATAGGAGATAAATAAAAATATGCAGCTGAAATTCCCAAATAGAGATAGTGTATTGGTTAGAGTCCTGGATTTACATGCACTCATTCATGGTTTGAGTACCAAGACAGGCAAATTATTTTTATATGGGAAAGCAGTACTAAAATTATTTCCAACTTAAATTATGTAGTAGCAGTTGTTTGTCAACCAGAGTACTGTAGCTGGTGGAAAATGGAAGTGTGAGTGCATATAACATGCAAAACCACCCATGTATACAAAGTGTCCCATACAGTATAGTCACACCCCTTGCTAATGTAATGAAAGCACATAGAGGGATGTCATGTAAAGTAGATCATATAAACTGACTAAATGAAGTCATTATTTTGATATTTTTTAAAAATGAAAAGCGAGCAGTGGTTGGCTATGCTTAGCAGATCTAAGCATTGCTTAGATGTGAATGATAAGCAGCAGGTAGCTCAGCTAAGTGGATTTGTGCACTGTTAAGCAGTGCTCAGCATACATCCTTTTAAGCACTGTTCAAATCATCTTAGTGGATTTGTGTACTGCTTAGCAGAGCTTAACATTTTCAAAATGGTCAAATGACAGCAAAGGGTGGGACTATCACCTTATTTAAATGGCGCAGGTGGGAATACAGCTAGAATCTGTTATAGTTCATCTGTGCAGGTAGTATGGCTGGTGTAGATGAAGGAGCATGCTTTTGTAAGCAGTGCTGGTGCATTCAGGAGTCCAGGGCCATGGTTGGACTCCTTGTAGAAAATCATGAGGAGAGACTGCTGCAGGGCCAGTACCAGGGCTCACAATACAAAATGGAGGCCTGGGACTGTCTTGCACATGATCTCACCAGTGCTACTGGCATCCCCCGGACTGGTGTGCAGGTATGGCACCACTATGCTGACCTAAAGTGGAGTAAGGGGGCGTTCTTGGCCAAGTGGATCCAAGATACATGGGCACAGAATGCTCCAGTAGTGAGTAAGTATCACTATCAAGTAGTTTGTAGCAAATACTAGCCTGAGAATTTGATAGACAGGTATGCATAATGTTTGTTTTTCTCCCCTACAGCTGCAGCAGAGAGGACTAGTAAAGTTGAAGCCCATGCCAACAGACTGCTGAGGCTGCACTGACAGGCTGGTGAGTACAAATCTATTTTGCAGTATATTGTATAAATAACTAAAAAGGAGTACATTGATTACTGCTTTTAGGTATACTGTTACTGTGTTAACTGAATAAATAAAAATGTTTGTCTGACTAATATTGATGTGTAATAAATATCCCTACAAAAAAACTGTTGTGTTTATTCTAGTATGTTGTTGTAGACATATAGAATGTATACAGGTTCTTCACAGCAAATATAGCTGTGACAGCATACATTAACTGAGTTTGTTATGTGAACCAGCTGTTAAGAAAAACTGTAGATGGTGGAGCTGTAAAACAAGATATAAATATGTGAAATATATACTGCATTAAGCTCTGAACACTGAATAGTAATGTGTAAAGTATCAAAGTCTGTTCCATGCAGCATTGCCTTATGTTAACCTTTGCTTCCCAGATTGTAGTAATCCAAAGGATTAATGCACAGTACAATAACTATGTGTCATGCATGCATCACAGGATTACAAGTTCAGACTTACCAAGAGACTTTTAGGGAGAAGCTAGTGAAACAAGAAACAGCATTTCCCCAGTAGCTCAGTGTGATGAGAAATAGCTTAGCTGTTAATTTTGCACACACAGACACAGTTCAAATGCAGGGAGTGGTACTAAGATGTTTGCATATCTACACAGAAGGAATCAGGAATAAATATAAAAAAACAGTCAGGTAGTGTAAACAAATATTTTCTCCACAGGTTTTACAGGTAAGGACATGTTGGGAGTAGCTATATGAAGGGTATACTAATAAACTGTGTACAACTGTTGAACTGTCCCACCACATGGCTGCAAATGACAGGATAGGTACATACAATATGCACTCTTCCCAAAATATCATACCTCTCAACTTTACAGATTTGTGCAGAATATCCAGGATTTTGTCTCAAAGGTTTGGTCTGTTTTTCATAAAGTTGTGGTTTTATGGCAAATTAGTGGCAAATCATTAAAGACTGAAGTTAGATAATAATGATAGACATTTAAGTTTCAGACTTCATATCCTTCAGAAAATCCATGTAAATGTAAAATATGTTATTCTATCAACTTTCTAAGTTTGTAAGAGCAATATTTAGAAATTGTCCCTATTTTTGGGCCTTTGTCCCACTTTTATTTATGGCATTGTCCATATTTCATGCTCTAAGAGGTTGAAAGGTATGTTCCCGATACATGTCAATCAAGTGTCACGCTGTCACGACTAGTGGTCACTGCTGCCAATAATCCTGGACACAGATATGAAACCAGTTGAAGTATGCCAGTAGCATACTCACATAACAGCAGTTCAGGGTACACCTTTTGTGCCAGATATGTAACCCTGACATGTATGGGTCCTCTCTAGTCACGTACCCAGAGTTGTCACAGTTTGCACCATACCATCTAAGCTGACAGTTTAATAGGTATGTTTGTGTTATAGAAGCTATGGGCCATAGGTAGATGTAAAGTGAGGGCAGATGCATAGAGTATAAAGCAGTACTGTTGTGGAAAATAGAAGGATAAACAGTTGTTATTGGTCTTTTTGTCTCTCTTCCCACCCCTCATCTGGATCAATACTAGAATTCATATAATACGGGTATGTTGTTCTCCAAAACTAATGCTGAGACTTGTGTTCTATTATTGTTCATATATTTGATTGGGTGAATGTTAACATACCTTGTTCAAATACCACGTTTGTGGTCTGTTGCTGTCAATGTTAATGGCATGCTGTTAAGATGCATACTGTTTTTCCACTTATGCATGTGTTCTATTTGCTATGGAACTGTTTCAAATCTGTTTTATGGGGTTAATTGGAACACCCACACATGCCTTTATAACTAATCTTGAAATGTGTTGTTCATGACTAACCAACATATTTTGTAAAACCTCAACACCATAGCACATTTGGGAAGACAGATCCCAGTGGATTTGACTGGCCTACAACATCTGGCTGTGGCACTGGGTGCCAGCATGTCTGGGACCCAACCCGGGACTTCCTCATCTGTTGGCCCTGCACCATATTTGGGTGCAACCACCTCAGAGGATGGAGCCCATCCCCCCAGGAGCGGGCATGGACAGGAGGACAGTTCTGGGGCTTGGTATGCAGCACCATCCGAGCAGAGTTAAGTGGGAAGTTGCACCAGATTAGGGCTGCCTTACACACCTCAAGGGGCAGGCTGCCCCTCATGTCCAGCTGCCAGCACAACCACCTTCGGGCTGTGAAAAAACAGTGGTGACTGCCCATGGGTAGGGACCTCAGTCCCACTGTATAAGTTTGGGGGATCATGTGGTTCGGATTCCAAACCACCCTCCCCATCAAAGGTGTTTACCCCCCTCATGTGTCATATACCACCCCTATCTGCTGTCTTGTCTGTCTTGTCTTCCTGCAAATGCAACCTATCCTACCCAACTTACCTCCTCAAACATACCTACAGCCCTTCCCCAACATCCCACTCTCAACTTAAAAAAAGTGCATCTGTCCCACAAAATAAACATTGCCCCATACATAGCTCTACATTTCACCCCCATATACACTGAAACTAATCAATTAACCCACAGATTATTCTGCGAATGTCTGTCACCAACACTCCTCCTTGTGGGGTGTGAGGCTGTAAATGCCAAATTCTACACATCATTCACAGCTATTGCTGCAGAAAAAAATGTAGAGCTATGGTCCTTTCCTACACCTGTCCTGCACATCCCTAGCTGGTTTTTCTAATGTTTTATCTCCTACTTGCCCCCATTGCACCACTTTCCTGTCACCCTTTTTCTTTTCTTTAATTAAAATTAGCGTAGGTATAAGTGGGAGTAAGCAGTGCTAAACGAAGCTTCGAGAAGTTAACCATCTATTAGCATCACTTAGCTTTACGCAAAACCATGCAAACCCGCTTGCAACTGCTTAAAAGTGGTTTAATCACTCTATCTTCATCAGCCCTTATTCTGCCTGGCAACAAAATAATCACTGCTAACTCTCAAACCTGGAATGCTGTGCACTCCAATTACAGCAACATACCACTACACCATCTGAGCTGTGAGAATTTGTAATGCTTTTACAAACATATCATTCATTCTGATCATTTAACATTAATGAAAAAAATCATAATTTCCAAATCTGGAACCCAGGACCTTGTGCAGTACAATCACAGCAGCATACCTCTATACCATCTAAGCTGTAGGAATTTATAATGTTTTTACAAACATATCATGCACAACAGTCATTCAACATAAGGAGGAATTGTGTATCCGTACTACCCTTATATATATATATATATATATATATATACATATCTCTCTCTCTCTCTCTCTCTCTCTCTCTCTCTCTCTCTATATATATATATATATATATATATATATATATATATATACATACACACACACACACACATATATATATATATATATATATATATACACACACACACACACACACACACACACACACACACACACATATATATGTGTGTGTGTGTGTGTGTGTGTGTGTGTGTGTGTGTGTGTGTGTGTGTACATATATACGTACATAGATATATATTTAGATAACCAACCTCTTACTGCAAGACATCTGCAAAAAGCCTGACAATGTCGTGGATAAAGGGCAAACAATAGTGACATATTTGAAATATGGCTGTCATATAGGTAGAAGTTTGCTAGAGTGGCATGGTATGCTTTAACATACAATTCCAGATAGATTCCATGTCTGAAACACAAATTAATGTCATTGTTTACTGATGTCAATGCTCACATCATCCCAGTGATGTCTCAGAAACAACTGTTATTGGCAACAGACCAAACATATGAGCCATGCATCTGGACAGTGGAGAGGTATGACTGCAGTCATGTAACAGAATGGAAGAACCCATGGCAGCTGCCAACCATGTCACCCAGCACCTTCTGAACCGCAGTAAGACCAACACAACACTACCCCAAATCAGCTCTGGGCAATTACCCATTTATAACTAAATATATCATGCACTACACAAATGGAATTGTATGGAAAAGCAGATAGTGGTGCATAAATGTCTACCCACAACCATTTGCACCATAGTAACAGCCAACATACCAGTAGCCCAAATGAACTCTAGAGTAGAATGACTGTTTGTACAAACATATCCTGATTGCCAGTCATGCACTACACCAACATATACTGGCCCAAATCACAGTGTACTGTGAATACTGAGGTGTTACAGGATATTTCTCAGTCTGCCCCTACAAACATACACACCTGATAGACCACCAGCAGCCATAGCAGCATGCACAGTCAGATAGAAAAAGGATCTATGATACTCACATCTGCTACTCTCCCTTCTTAGCCCAACAAACATCTACACACAACACTGCTACACAATATTGGAGGTCTGTTCACAATGGCCAGACATACATAACTCTCATATGTATAAATTTCTACAGAATGTCCAGGGTGTGTGACCATATCCACAGCCACTGCTGCATACTACTTCCAGGAGTCTGCTAAGTCAATGGGATGATACCTGGCATGCAGTCACTAAATAATGATATCACAGACCTCTTAACCTCTTACTGCAAGACATCTGGTCAACACTCAGGACAGGTGGAAATATCCTGTACCTGGTCCTAACCAACATGAGTAGCTACTGTAGCACTCCTACAGTGCCATCCTCCTTGGTAATATCTGACCACATAGCCATCACTGTTCAGGTCAACATCTCCCCTGCCCCCCCTTTACAGTTTGTGGCTGTGATGGTGCAGTGATGACTGTATGTGGGTGGGGATGTCAGTCCCAATGTATCCATATGGGGGCTCGTGGGCCTCTGATTCCCAACCAACCTCTCTGTCCAAGGTGTTGACCCCCACATGTGTCATACACCACCCCTGTCTGCTGTCTTGTCTGTCTCCCTTCCAAAACTACTGCCCTAGAAGATATACCTACAACCCTTCATCAACATCCCACTCTCACCTTAAAAAAGGGCATCTGTCCCAAAAAAATATCACCCCATACATAGCAGTCAATTTTGCACGTGTCCAATGGACGCATGTAATCCAGTCCAATTGGCTTGACAACACATTTCTGTTGTCCTCTGCCCTCTTTCTGTGGTTTGAGTGTCCACATTCACCTCCAAATTCTGTACAAATGCACAGCTGTTGCTGTATAAGAAAGGGACAGCTAGGGACCTTCCCTAAACCAGTCCTGCACATCCGTAGCAAACTTTCATACTGTTTTCCCCTCTGAGTGCCGCTTTTTCTCTACTTTCCTATCACCCCTTTTTCTTTTCTTTTAAAGAAATTAGTGTGGGTGTAAGCAGGAGTAAGTGGGAGTGAGCGAGTTTGCGTGATGCTAAATGAAGCCAAAATGGATTAAGCATCTCTATGGCAAACCATCACTTAGCCATCCGCAAACCTGCACAAAGCCACTTAAAGCTGTTTTAATTACTCTGTCTCCATCAGCCACTGTTCTGCCTAACAACAAAATAATCATTCTTGGCAAGTCTTGAACCCAGGACCCTACACACTACAGTCATAGCAATGCACCACTACACCATTTCAGCTGTAGGAATTTCTGATGACTTTTATGACTTTTCAAACATATCATGCAATTGAGTCATTCAGCAGTAGGGAAAAAGCTCTGTGGAATCACCCAGGTTTTGTATATATATACAAATATATATGTATATAAATATATATATATATATATATATATATATATATATATATATATATATATATATATATATATATACATAACAGGTAGTGCAGTCATACCTCAGAACCATACCACTCAACCTCTTAGTGCAAGACATCTGGGCAAAGGCTGTCAAAATGAGGGGACAAAACTAGGGATGAATGTTTAAAATTGCTATTATAAATGCAGAAAGTTGCTAGAGTAACAGGGTTTGTTTCAGCATACATTTTCTGAAGTATAGGATGTCTGACACTGAACTGTATGCCATCATTTACTGACAGAAATCCTCAGATCATCACAATGATTTACCAGAGAAATACAAATAATTTGTGGAACAGATGAAAAATATGAGCCATAAACCTGGACATTCTGAAACAATCCAGCCAGTTGACAGGTATGCTCAGAACTCCTTAGTGCAACTAATCTGGACCAAGCCTGACAAAGTGGGGGGAGAAAGCCATGAAAATAGGGACATATCTGAAATACTTGAGTAGATAAGCTGAGACAGTTGCTGCAGTAACAATGTCTGTTCTAACATATATTGACTGAAACAGCACAAGTGCAAGACTCGGTTGCTTCTCATTAGTTAATGACTTTTATCCTCACATCATCTCACTGATTTGTTAGAGATACACAACACTTATAGGGAACAGAGCAAAGATATGAGCCAGACAACTGGACATCCTATGTATATCTGGACATAACATGGCATTAGAGAAACTACACTGAGCTGCTAAGCATGTCACCAAGCACCGTACAAACTACAGTCAAACTGACACAACACTACCACAAATCAGCTATGGGGAATTACACATGCATTTGCATATATATCAGGCATTACAGGGATGTAACAGTAGTGAAAAACACACACCGGTGTGACAGTGCCTACCCACAAACAATTTCACCACATTCACAGTGACATACTGTTAAGCCGAATGAACACTAGAGTATAATGACTGTGTGCACAAAAATATCATGTTTACCACTCACACACTACCCCTACATATAGTTCCCCAAGTCACAGTGTAGTAGGAATCCTGAGGTGGTATAGGAGATGTCTCAGTCTGCCCCTACACACATATACAGCTGACAGAATACCAGAAACTGGAGCAGCATGAACAGTTGAATAGAAAAGGAGCAATGACACTTACATCTATCACCCTCCCTACACAGCCCAACTAACATTTACACACTATACTGCTACACAATCCTGACAGTCTGTTAACAATCACCAAACATACACAGACCTCTCAACTGTACAGATTCCCACAGAATGTCCAGGCTTTGTCCTCATATATACGGCCTCTTCCTCATATCATGTCTGGCATTCTGCTACATCACTGGGATGATATCAGGAATGAAGGCACTAAATAATGATATACCTTAACTATCAACCTATTACTGCATGACAGCTGGACAAACCCTGACATACTTGGGGGACAGACACCCAAAAACAGGGGCATAATTGAAATATATCTGTTATAAACTGAAAATGTCGCTGGTGTTACAGGGTTTGTTGTCATATATCTTTTCTGAGGGATATGAAGTCAGAAACACAAACGGATGTTAGCATTTACTGACTGCAATCCCCAGAGTATGCTACAGATTTGCCAAGGACATAAACTGTCTGAGGAACAGACCAAACATAAGAGTCAAACCTCTGGCCATTCTGCGGATAGCCCTACAATTGAGAGTTATGTCAACCACATAACACTGTCAGACTTAAAATCACACAGAAAATCCATCTCCACACCAACCCTTTTAAACTAGCATTAATCCAACTGTATAACAGCAATGCTTACATTCTGTCTCTAAGTCTTGAACCTTCTCCCCCATTTTTTGTGCTGTCTCCACATTTTTTGTTGTAAGAGGTATTTCCAACTACCCTCTGCGATCCTGTTGTCCACACACCTCCATGATGTTCATCTCACAGGCAAGGAAAAGGGACAACCACCACATGAAGTACTCAATTATAGGAGTGTGTTGCCATGCCATTGGCTATAGGAATAACAACACAGCTGTTCTACATGCAATTATCAAGTGGGGTACACCAATTGGTGCACAGAGCATCACCTGCTCATGAGCATTGTCTGCAAAAGGCAAGCTGCTGCCTATGCAAAACAGGTGTATACCTCTACATCTGTAGACAGAGAGCAGAGAGAGAGGGAGAGAGAGAGAGACAATCAGAAACACAAATCGAAAGCAAAATAAACAATACTTTGAAAAAAAAGTATTTCAAACAAGTAAGCATGTAATAGAATGCAGTAGGGGTATGTAATAATGTGAAATAGGAAGCTGAACAAATGTATCTCATGAAGACTTGCTGTACTGATATATTGCTGATCAGCACCTATGAACATAGCATCTGGGCATGTCTGCAGTGACATAGATCACAGCTCAGGCCCCTGAGTCACCCCAGGAAAGGATGGCTCACATATGACTACCACTGGAGTGTCTGTTGAACAATACTGACTGTGACACTGCTAGGCCAGCTAGTGAGATGTCATAAATATCCATATGTTACTTGTAAATACAACTATGATACACGTTTGTCTAACAAATCTAAGAGACCTATATAGGGTATGTGCATAGTAAACTACTGTCACAAACATGTCTGTTGAACTGCATGTAATATACTGAGCTCATACCATTCAACTGTCCAGTGTTATGCACACAGACCATATGTATGCCTCATATTTGTAGTCATTTACTCATAGAGTCGTGTTATGTCTGGCAAATCATTGGCAAATCTATGAAGACTGACATTAGAACATAATAGCATACATATGAGTGTCAGACATCCTCCAAGGTATTTCAGTGAATGAAAAGTCTGCTGTGCTGTCAACTGATTCAAATGTGTTACAGAAATATTAATAAAGTGTCAGTAATTTTATAGGTTCATAGGTAGGTACTAGGCTATCTGGCCTAGGGCATTTATAAGCCTAGCCAGAATATGTTGGCTTTCATCTCCGTTTTAGACTAGATTCCTGAGCTCCTGTCTAGCAGGGCCATAGAAGTGATCCCAGGAGTGAATTTATGATTTCCCATCCACTCATCAAGATTTCTCTTGAAGAGGGTCAGCGAGGGGCTCTGCCTAACATGGACCGAGACTATTCCAGAGTGAGGGAAGCCTCTGGGATATCAATCTATCCCTCCAGCATGTCCTATTTATAGCTATGCTGAGGTTTAAATCCCTGGAGCATGTAACTCTAATGGATTTTGTTTTCTTGAGGTGGAGCATGTCCATTAGTTCCTGGTTAGACATGGCCTTGTACGTCAGGCAGAGATCACCTCTGAGTAGGCGGTAAGCAACTGAATAGAGCTGGAGTTTCATTAGTCGAGCTGCATAGGGCATCTGTTTGAGGCCCATGATCCTCTTGGTGAGGTACTTTTGCGGTCTCTCCAGCTGTTGCAGGTGTCGGGTAATGTACATCCCAAATGGGGCATTGTAGTCAATTATGGGCCTGATGAGTGATGAGTGGAGGGGCACAATGACCTCTTTTGATCTAGATGTGAACCCTTTTGTGATTAGGTGAGCTTTATAGAAGGTTATTCTAACCACTTTGGCAATGTGATTGTCAAAGGAGAGGTTACTATCTACTTGGGTCCAGAGATCCCTAATTACTTCTTCCGCACTTAGCGGCTTACCTCCTATGTGGTAGTTTGTGGGCACTTTGTTTTCCCCAAAGGGGATGAGTATACATTGTTTGGCATTTAGCTTGAGGCCGTGTTTCTGACACCAGGTATCCGTCTCCATAAGACCCTTCTGGAGGATGCTTGTGTCAGCAGGAGAGTCGATTATGGCTCCCAGTTTGCAATCATCTGTGAACTTGGTCAGCCACAGTCCTTCCATGCTTGCCTGTACCTCAGAGAAGTATATACTGAACAAGAGGGGTCCCAGGACAGAGCCCTGTGGGATGCCACTTGTAACTGGTTTAGAGTCAGACATGGCACCCACAACTCTGACCATGTGAGTTCTATCCCTGAGCCAGTTTGCAACCCATCTTGTGATGAATGGGTTGATATTTAGGCTGGTAAGCTTATTTATGATACCAGAGTGTGGTATTGTGTCAAAGGCCTTTGCGAGGTCCAAGTAGGCTGTGTGGACTGCCTTTCCCTCATCTATGGCTTCGGTAACTGTTTTGAAGAAGTCAACTAGGTTTAGGAGGCAAGATCTGCCTTTAACAAAGCCAAATTGGGTAGGGTCTAGTCTCTGGAGGTTCCCAATGTCTTTGTTTATGAGATCCATGATGATGCGCTCCGTAGTCTTGCAGACCAGGCTAGTCAGGCTTATAGGGCGATAGTTCCCGGGATCTGTTGTGGCGGCCCCTTTGTGGAGCGGGATTACCGTTGCTGTATGCCAGTCTTTGGGTACATAACCTGTGGTGAGGCTGAGTTGGAACAGTGAATTTATGTGAGGGTTTAGTTCTTTTTGGAGTTCTTGTAAGACGCAGCCTGGGATGCCATCCAGTCCCACTGATGCTGTGTTTTTTACTTTGGAAAGGGCTGCTTTCACCTGTGTGTCTGTGATTGTGATTTCAGGGAGACTGCATACTTCTGGGATAGACACAGGTCCTTTTGGGGGGAGGGGGGGGGTAAAGTTTGCACTGAACCTGCCCGCCAAGATGTTGGCAATGTCAGTGGGTTCAGTGTACTTTGTGCCATTTTGCACCAGCTCAGAGCAGATTTGGGAGTTACCACCCAGATTCTTGATGTAGCTAAAGAATGCCTTGTGATTATCTTTAGAATCTTTGGCAATTTTTCTTTCAAAGCTAGCCTTTGATGATTTTATGAGGGATCGAAGTTTCTTGCTAGTACTGATCAGGGATGCCTTCCCTTTTTGGGATTTTGCCCTATCATGTAATAGTTTCCTCCTTCTGTTGTAAAGTTTATTTATGGCTGGGGTCCACCAGACCAGTCTCCTGTTTTTGGAGGAGTGAGTCTTGGTTTTACTTGGGATGGCATGATCCATGCATTCCTGTAGGTGCTCATAGAATGCATTTGTGAAGGATTCTGCATTTTGGGTAGCATTTTCCATTAGCCCGGGTGCTTTGAAGTTCTCCACCTCAGTCTTGATATGTGTGAATTTGTTTTTGAGAAGTTTTTCACAGTGGTTTCCTTGGCTGGGGATGAGTTCGGGATGTGGATGTCCATAGTGATTAGTTTATGGTCTGATCTTACCAACGAGGGGTTTACCTCTGGTGTGGAACATTGAGCCCCCATGTTGGTGATGACCAGGTCCAATATGTTGTCCCCTCTTGTGGGAGTGGTGACCAGTTGTTCCATGGCGTTTGAGTTTATAAATTCCAGGAACCGTTGGGCAAAGTAGTGTGGACTTGAGTAGTTTTCCCAGTCAATGTTTGGGTAGTTGAAATCCCCCAATAACATGGTGTTTGGTGAGACCTTCATATTCTCCAATGTTCTCAGGAATGCTGGGTGAGGGTCCTGAGACAAGGTGGGTGATCTGTAGCAGGCTACAAACTGAAAAGCAGTTTTGCCTACTGTTAGTTGCACATGGATGGTCTCCGATGCCTCGTGCAGTGCCACTAACCTGGAGGTGTGGGTATCCTTGATGAAAATAGATACTCCCCCACCTTTAGTAATTCGGTAGGAGTTCTGGTGCTGAAAAGAATGGTATGAGTTATATCCTGGTAGTGCTGGGGTGCTCTCTGGAGCCTTGAACCAGGTTTCTGTTACTGCACAGATATCGATTTTCTCCATACTAAGGAGTGTCTCGAATGCATGCATCTTGAGGTTTAGACTTCTGGCATTGAGTAGCATTACCCTTAGTTTTTTGTTTCTTGTATTTTCTATGGAGGTGGGTTTGTCTTTTGAGCCTTGCCTAAAAAAGGCACTTTGGGGTGGCAAGAGCCTTAGCCAGTATTCAAAAGCCTAAGGGTGACAGGTGCAAGCCATCCCTAGTGAAGCAGTGTGGCTTGTCGAGCATGTCATCCCAGGCTGACAGACACTGGATCCCCTTTGAATGACACCAATAACTTAGCAAATTGTTAAAATTGATCATTTTGTCCTTATACTGTGGCAACATTCTTGGTGAGGGCAAGATGCTACTCAGGGTCAGGATCATACCGGCCTGGGCTACATGATCCAAGAGCTCCTCTATGTCTATTTTCATGGAGTACGTCTCAGGTCATTCACACCAACATGGACAATGACAGGGTCATATTTGTACCTGCTGTGGAGTGACCTAAGTGCATGTGTTATGTGGCGGATCCTGGCACCTGAAAAGCAGCTTACAGTGACCTTCTCCTTGTTCAGTCTGGTGAGCAGAGCGTCAGTCTGCCTGATAATAGAGTCTCCTATTACTAATGTATTTGATGTGCTATTTAGCCTTAAGAGCTGTGACTGTGTGGCACACTGACTTTGTGAAGTATGTGATACATGAGAGTTGTTAGGTGGTAGCGGTTGCTTGGATGTCTGCTTTGGAGGTTTCGGCTGCTTTTGCAACTTTTTATTTAGAGCCTCTGAGTATGCTTTTGTGAGTTTATGTGTCTTGTTTGCTGGCGTGATTGGTCTATGTGAGACTGGATGTGTGGTGCGGGTGGTTTCCTTCTCCTCCTGACTGATTGTGCCAGTCTTGAGTTGAGAGAGCTCGGCCTCCAGTCTGGCTGTATAGTTGCATCTCTCACATACATTTTAGTTTGTTGGAAGGAGGAGAGGGTTGTCTGTGTACATAAGGCAATTGTAACATTGCCTCAAGATTCCCAGATTCACCAGCTGGACTGGAGAATATACCTGAAACTGCACTTTGGAAATGCCTGGATAGTTTAAAGAACTGTTTTGTTGATTGTCCGAAATGGACAAATAGGGAGCCTTGTACTTATAGGTAGTAGAAGGGGGTGTAGTGCTGTAGTATGTTAGTGCTATACTGAGAAATTTGAGCAAATGCTGGGCTGTAGAAGGAGGGTTGAGTGCTTACTTTGAGAGTTTGACTAGTTCTAAGGGAAAAATTGAAGAGCAGACTTTGTGGAGCCGGGAATAGTTTAAAACTGCTTAAGCATCATTGCAAATGCGGGTTTTAAGGCAGGGAGCTAGAAAGAGATAGGAATTAGCCCAAAACGGCCAATAAGCTACTAGTTTCTGGGCTGAGACCACTCCTCCAGGGACAGATAGGCTGTTCAAAGCTCCTCACTTTCACAGGTGAACAGAGAAGCTTCCTCCTATCCAAGAAAAGGTGGGAAACAAGGATTTTTTTTTTGTTTTGTTTTTTAGCAGAAACAACAGAAATTTAAATAGGAAACACTGTAAATGCTTTAAACGGCTGGCGCAGTTGAGTGTGTAGCCTACAACAGTTAAACAACACAAAAACAACTTTTTGAAGTGCAAAAAAAACAGTTAAGATACAAAAAGAATGCTTTTGAGATATTAGGTAAGCCAGAAACTCATGCCGTCACAGTTAGAAAGCAGAGAAAAAAATACTTTATCTGTTTAAAGTCTCTTTTGTCTCTCTGCTGCTTGGATCACTCTGCAGGACACCACGAGGAGCTGTGCTGAGTTAGAAACAAGCGCAAAACCGCACAAAAGCGGGTTTTAAGACAGGGAGCTAGGAAGAGATAGGAATTAGCCCAAAACGGCCAATAAGCTACTAGTTGCTGGGCTGAGACCACTCCTCCAGGGACAGATAGGCTGCTCAAAGCTCCCCACTCTCACTGGTGAACAGAGAAGCCTCCTCCTATTCAAGTAAGGATATGGGCAACACAGGAACTATACCACAGCCCAGAATTCAGCAAACCTGAAATCTGGACTACTCTAGTTTAGAAAAGGCAAAAAACAAGGATATATATATATATTTTTTTTTGTTTTGTTTTTTTAGCAGAAACAACAGAAATTTAAACAGGAAACACTGTAAATGCTTTAAACGGCTAGCGTACTTGAGTGTGTAGCCTACAACAGTTAAACAACACAAAAACAACTTTTAGAAGTGCAAAAAACAGTTAAGATACAAAAACAATGCTTTTGAGATATTAGGTAAGCCAGAAACTAGCTTTTAGGTGAGAAAATACAGTCGCAGTTAGAAAGCAGAGAAAAAATGCTTTATCTGTTTAAAGTCTCGCTTTTGTCTCTCTGCTGCTTGGATCACTCTGCAGGACACCACAAGGAGCTGTGCTGAGTTAGAAACAAGCGCAAAACTGCGCAAATGTGGGTTTTAAGGCAGGGAGCTAGAAAGAGATAGGAATTAGCCCAAAACGGCCAATAAGCTTCTAGTTGCTGGGCTGAGACCATTCCTCCAGGGACAGATAGGCTGCTCAAAGCTCCCCACTCTCACTGGTGAACAGAGAAGCTTCCTCCTATTCAAGTAAGGATATGGGCAACACAGGAACTATATCACAGCCCAGAATTCAGCAAACCTGAAATCTGGACTACTCTAGTTTAGAAAAGGCAGGAAACAAGGATTTTTTTTTTTTTTTTGCAGAAACAACAGAAATTTAAACAGGAAACACTGTAAATGCTTTAAACGGCTAGCGCACTTGAGTGTGTAGCCTACAACAGTTAAACAACACAAAAACGACTTTTAGAAGTGCAAAAAACAGTTAAGATACAAAAACAATGCTTTTGAGATATTAGGTAAGCCAGAAACTCGCTTTTCGGTGAGAAAATGCAGTCGCAGTTAGAAAGCAGAGGAAAAAATACTTTATCTGTTTAAAGTCTCACTTTTGTCTCTCTGCTGCTTGGATCACTCTGTAGGACACCATGAGGAGCTGTGCTGAGTTAGAAACCACTGGGCCGGAACCACTCCTTATGTGTTAGATAGGTTACCTAGTGCTTACCACTCCCATTGATAAGCCAGAAGGCTTCCCTCCAACACAAAAAGCTTGGGGGGGCTCAGAAGCTTACATACAGTCCTGGAAACAGCAAATCTGAATCTGGACTACACTAGTTACAGGAAAGGTATTTTATATAAATATATATATATATATATATATATATATATATATATATATATATATATATATATACAGATAAGTAGCTAAAGCAGCAGTCAAAACAATTCAAATGCAGTGCAAGCTAGCACACTTGAGTATGTAGCAATTTTAGACCAAACAGTTTAAAAAATGCAATTAAATTAAAAATGACTAAAAAGTGCAGAAGGAGTCTATTAGGTAGAATGAGGTAAAGAGATGGGACTTGGGGGGAGTGTCCAACATCAAATCTACAGTGGGGACGGGCAACTGCAAAAGCCTCCAAATTTAAACAACAACACAGGAATAGGGAGGGTGGGTATGGGAAAACCAACACCTTCAGCAGAGATCTGAAAAACTATACAGTGAAGCAAAAATAACAGTGCACAACTCTGAAGTCAGCCAACAATGATATAAAATTAGTCAAACAGCAATTACCAGTACACAACTCTGAAGTGCCAGAAAAATATATTGCCCCCATTTATATGTGTCATCCTCCAGATGTCTTGCTCTAAGAGGTTGAGAGGTATGACTGAATAGCAAGACTGTAAATAAAGTGTACCATACTGACATAGAACAGAAATGTCTATAAGCTATTACCTGTGCACGTGTATGTATGAGTAGGTGTAGATGGAAGAACAGACATGAGATGCAAAATGTCAGGTAAATAAGCTGTACACATGTGTAATCTTAGTTTCTGTGCATCCAACAGACATAACCTTCTACAGCTACTGGATGTTGCATTGCCCTGACACAGACATGGGTACTAGAATTAGCATGATTAACAGGTTGAAAATGGAGAACTGTCCAACTGTCCAACTGTGATATGACCTTGTGTCCATGCCCACTACAAACAGCTATATGACCACCTATATAGCTGTATGTACTCAGCAATTCCTGACTCGTAAAACCTGCCTCCACCAAGGTAGAGTAATCCCCTTTGCTGGACAGCAGCAATACACAAACCACATCATCGGTCACTATATTGGCTGTACAGGGCCAAGTCTGAGCAGGCACCAACTTGGAAGCAAGTCAACCTGTGTCTGAACAAGCATATGAGGTCAAAGGTGAATTACTCTAAGGCTAACTATGAGTACAAATTGGACACATCCACCAAGGCCAATCACACTGCCATCTTCATGCATGTCTTAAATCTCAGAGGCAACAACCCACCCCACCCAATACTGGTGGTCAATCACACCACATACACGCACAGCATAGCTATAGCCAACCCACTACAGACAGGTTAAGGGAAACCATCATTTTCCTGTCCCACCATCAGTATAGGTGGATATGCACAACACCCGTACCCCTCCCCTCATCATCAGGGAGCAGGTCCATAATGCCTAATCAAAGGCAACAAATGTAAATGTTCATGGGAGCTGATAACATCCTTCTCTGCATCTTAAATGAACTCAGTCATATGCTCCCAGCTTCATTACACACTGTATGCAAGCAAAGCCTTAGCACCATTGACATCCCATCTGCAAGGAAGATGGCCACTGTCATCCCTCTACACAAAAGTGGAGAACATGAAACATCAGGACCAGGTGTGCAATGCAAGCTACACTGTGCTGATAGATGACAGGGGTATGATGTGGTCGTCAGTGGTGGCTAATGTTAGTCAATGTTGATGTGCAGGTTATGTAAACAACGCTGACCAATGTATGAGGTCCTGTGTTGTGTTTCCCTGTTTATGTCTTCCAGGTGAAATTCAGCATTCAAGGCAGCCAGCGTACACTGCAGCTGAAACTTCGGCCATCACCGAGATAATAATCAACCACCATGGGGTGATGTTTGGCCATGGCCAACAGAATCTGTGGGAGCAGACCTCCCTGTGGGATGAGCTTGTCCACAGAATAAACAACTTAGGCCACTATGGACGCACATACGATCAGGTCAGGCATCCGACGACTGACTTGATACACCATGCCCGGCAAAGAGCTGCTGCCATGGCCCAACTTACACCAATGGAGGAGCTCCTTGCCAACCTTGGGGCAACCATCACATGCCAGCAAAGCCAACACACACAAGTCATGGAGGTGAGTGGCACCCAGAAAACAGGCGAGGAGCATCCAGGTAAGGCCCCAGTACACATCAATTGAATACTGTAGCAGTCATACTGGCTTCCATAGAGTATCTAGATGCATATGTTAGGTCAAACTGCATTTGTGGGTGGGTTTTGTAATGCACATAAGTGCACATCTATGATGAAGGACAGCAAATTGTATAGTATCAGAGCTTGTACTGTACATGTGGAGAAAAGTAGCATTCATCTTGTACCAATGCCACATGTGAGTCTGCTGACAATACCTCTCCCTCACAACTACATAGGTACCTCTGGTCTGGATGTGGGACAGCAGCCTGAAGCTGGTGAGTATGGTATTGTTTTGTTGCACTCACCAACACTTCAGGCATGTTAAGGTCATGCATTTTACCATGCACACAACTGTTACTCTTAGCCATACTGCAATATGTGTATGTTCACTTGTGGTGGGGTTAACTGCATTGCATCAGAGTGGTCATCACAGGGGCCTATTTGCAGGAGGTGTAACATATCTGTAGCAAACCTCACAACCTGTTAGTGCAAGAAATCTGGACAATGACTGACAAAATGGGGGGAAAAGGGACAAAACTTGGGACATATTTGAAAAGTACTCTTATACAGTGCATACAAAAAGTGTACACACCCCTGTTAAAATGCCAGGTATTTGTGACATGCAAAAATAAGTCCACAATAAAACATTTCACAACTCTTCCCACCTTTAATGTGACCTATAACCTGTACAATTCAATTGATAAACAAACAAATATGTTAGGGGAACAATTATGAAAAACAAAACATGTACAATAAGCTAAATGCATTAGTGTGCACAGCCTGGAGCTAATACTTTGTTGAAGCAGCTTTTGATTTAATTAAAGCATTACGTCTTCTTGGGTACACACCTGCCATCAATTACAGAGACTCTTTGATTAACAACGAATAATGGTCAGCTGTCCTACTAGGCTTTTCCAGATATTTACTCAGTTGCCTGCTACAACAACAGCCATGATTTGCAGAGAGCGTACACAGCTTCAAAGGGATCTCATTGTGGAAAGGTATCAGCCCTGAGAAGGCTACAAAAACATTTCCATAGCATTGCATATACCATGGATAGGGTTGCCACCTTTTCAAATGCCCAAAATGGGACATTTTTGGTACAAACATCAGATTTTGCAGGCCAAAACATTCCTACAGCCAGTACAAAGGACAGAACTTCACTTTTTTGCATAAATAAAAGTTTATTCTTGTAGCATTTTAGTTGCTTATTCTGTTTCTTACAACATGTAGGTGTTTCAGAGTTAGAATAACTGTTTTATGCAAATATTACATAAAATATAGGAATTCATTTTGTCCTAAAAATCTCAGGACATTTGCCGTTTTTACAATTGTTTTGCAGGACACAACTGCCCAAAGTGGGACTGTCCCTCGCAAAGTGGGACAAGTAGTAAGCCTAACCATGGAACATGGTAAAGACAGCCATCAAAAGGTGGAGAAAATATGGGACAACAGTGACATTGCAAAGAAGTTGGCATCCCTCCAAATTTGATGAGAAGACAAAGACCAAAACTGGTCAGGGAGGCTGCCAGGAGACCTACAGCAACACTAAAGGAGTTGCAGGAATCTCTGCCAAGTACTGGTTGTGTACTACATGTGACAACAATCTCCCATATTTTCCATATGTCTTGTCTATGGGCTAGAGTTGGAAGATGGAAGCATTTTCTCACACTGAACAACATCCAGGCCTGGCTAGATTCCGAAAAACAATACATCGGGTCTCCCAAAAGCATGTGGGAAAATGTGTTATGGTCTAATGAGATCAAGGTTGAACTTTTTGGCCACAATTCCAAAAGGAATGAGGGGAGAATACAGGGAGACAATGACCTCTTACTTCCTGGATGCAACACCCTTAGTAATGAGATGTGCCACATAGAAGGACTTTCTGAACACAGTGACACTGTGGTGGTCAGCAGAGAGCTCACTGTCATCCTGTGTTCCCAGTTCTCTTATAATGACTTCAGTGTTCAGTGGATTACCATCAATGTGGTGATTCATGGGAATCAAGTTTTTTCCAAAGGGGATAGCAGCACATTTTCTGGCATTGAGCTTATGTCCAGGGCTCTGACACCAATCGTAGGTCTCAGTGAGGCCTTTATGTGGAATGTCAATATCACATGGGGAAGTTATAATAGCACCCACCTTACAGCTGTCTGTGAACATTGTCAAACAGAGTCCCTTTGTGCTGGCCTGGACTTCAGAGGTATAGATACTGAACATGAGGGGATCCTGGACCAAACCCTGTGGTACTTCACTCATGACTGTTCAGCAGTCTGACATGGAGTCCGCTGTTTTCACACCATGGGTTCTATCTGTGAGCCAGTTTACAAGCCACCTAATGATATAGGGGTTGATGCCTAGCTGTGTGTGTTTGTCTATTATTCCTGAGTGGGGAATGGTATCCAAGGATTAGAAGGCCCACCTATCTTGTTATTTATTCCATACTGTTACATAGTTATTGCATGTGGCACACAGCTTATAGGCTGCAGAGTGTCTACAGCTACCTCTACAGTGGATGACAACAGTGGGCCTTGTAAAGTGGACATTGGGATGTGTACTGGGTGGACCACAACAAAAAATTGCAAAAGCCATCCCCCACTGGATATGGTTCTCACCCCATCACCCCCCCCCCACACACACACACACACACACACACACAGGATACTGTTCTCCCACACCCACTTGCCAGGACTGAGAATAGAACCCCTATTTATCTAGTTATTGCTTATACATGTGGGCTGCCCAAAGGTACTTCAAAGGTGACTGACAGCAGGACTGCTAAAGCAGGGAAATGGGAAGTGTACTGTGTGAGTAAGGCATCATAATACTTAGACCTACAGACACACACACACACACACACACACACACACACACACACACACACACACACACACACACAGGTAGGTGATGTGATATTCCAACTCCCACCTCAGTGTCATCAGACAATGAATCTCATCTTCATGCTGGCACCTGCCAGTGGTTACAACTGGTATGCAACTGTCTGCAGCAGGGCATCACTCTATGCAATTCAGGGTATCCCTGTGTATGACTCTCTCTCCCTCTCTCTGTCTCCCTGTGTGTCTCACTCTGTCACTGTCTATCCCTCTCTTCCCCATGTCTATGTGTGTGTGTGTGTGTGTGTGTGTGTGTGTGTGTGTGTGTATGCTTGACATATTGTAATATGTTGCCCATATATATGTGTGTGTGTATCACATGCAACAGATGCAAATATGCCACATATGTGCCACCTACAGCTGGCTGTTGCTAATCCTGTCTGATGGGTGTGTGTGGAGTCAGTTAGGTTTACATAACTGTGTGTATGCAAAGACATTTGCACAATACAGATATATACAGTTCTATGTGGTTTCAGACATGGGCTTCACTTCTCTAAATGTAGGAGCATGCTCAGTATGAAATTCTATAGTAAGTGTGGGAATCCATTCCAGGAGTAGTTGTACTCCAGTCTGTGGTGTTGTGTGCTACAGCCATACCTTGCAACTTGTTTGTGCAAGATATCTGGAGATAGGCTGCCAATATGGGGAAACAATGGGCCAAACATAGGGGGATACTGTAACTATTGCTCTTATTAATGTATGAGTTACTTGAGTTACAGGGTTTGTTTTAGCAGACATGTTCTGACATATGTAATGATTGACACTGTACTGCACTGTGTCATTACCTACTGACAGATATAATCGGATCATCACAGTTATGTACCAGAGAAATACAAGATGGATGATGGAAAGACCTATATTATGAGGCAAAGGCTAGACATTCTTGCACAATCCAGCCAGTTTGGAGGTATGGATACAGCCAATTGACTGATGAAGCAGGGTAAAAAGTCCAGCAACTCGGTGCTATACTGGTTGGGGATCTCCTAGTTGTGCGGTATTATTCTTATCTGAAAGGTTATATCCTGCTATGGCCATACCTGTCAACTGTACAGATTCTCACAGATTATCCAGATTCATGCCTCATACATCTGGTCAGTTTTCCTTAACATTGTGATTTTCTAGCAAATTTGTTGCAAATCACTCAGGGTTGCAGTCAGGGAATAATGACAGAACATTAGAGTTTGAGACTTCACACCCTTCATGACATCCATGCTACTACACTGTTATTCTATCAAATTTCTAACATTATGAGAGCAATATTTCAAATGTGTCCCTATAGCTGGGCATTTATCCCACCATTATGTATAGCTTTGCCCAGATTTCTTCCTCTATGAGGTTGAGAGGTATGCTATTAGCATTTAGCGGTATGGCCTTACATTTGCATTTTGTTGACTGCTTCATGTTGGTAGTATGGACCCCATGATATTCCCTACAAAGGCACTATGGGTGAGGCATGGGCCTTTGCCAGAGGCCTGTGGGCCATGTGCGACTGATGCAGGCCATCTGTAGCAAGGAAGTGCACTCTGTCACTTATATGTTTCCAGGCTGCCAGGAAGTGGACCCCCTGGGGTGACAATGGTAAGTGACAGAACACACTGCTGTGCTGCTAGACAGCATACCTCTCTACAGCTGTGAGCTAGACATTTGGACAAAGCCATGATTAATTGGGTGACAAAGGCCTAAATATAAGGACCATTGTAATTACTGGCCTTACAAACCTAGAAAGGTGATACAATAACAGATGCTGCAATAGCATGCATTTTTCTACAGGGTATGAAGTCTCAGACACTGCAGTCCATCATTATTTTCTGACTTTAGACTTTCGTGGTTTGCCAATAATTTGCCAGACAACCACTATTTCAGAATAAAGACACCACAAATATGATGCACACCTCTGCACATTCTGCAAAAGGTCTGCACAGTTGGGAGGTATGGTAGGGACTGTGTAGGTTACTCCAACCTGTGTACTGTTCATATGTGTGGCCCCTGTACATGACCTGTCCGTCTTTCTGGCAATAATGGATATTGACATCTGGACAGTGTGTACAACTCCCACCGTAGATGTAGCTGATGTGCAAAATAGTTGGCACTGCAGTTTGTGGAACATGGCCCTGTCTACCACAGTACTGTATCTAGGCCACTAAGACACAACAGCCATGAGAAGTTGCTGGTCACATCCTGACAGTATCCCCCACACATATACATAGCTCATTGACCCCTGCATATTGTGGACATACAACAAGTTATCATGTTTATTTGAATAGCCCTGGCAATGTGTTTCTGCTGCTATTATCCTACAAACTTACATGTTACCGCATTTCTATGGAAATATGTGTGTGGGGAGGTCACAGCTGTCAACGGTACACATTTGCACAGACTGTGCTGATAATGGCTTTACATTTGGGTTCCATTTAGCATAGCATTGTGCCTGGTCTTGGAGAATAGAGGCATATCACTAGAGACCACAGGTTAGATTGTAATGGCATACAACTGAGTTTCAGACTTCTTACCATTCAGAGCCTTAGTGCAACTGCAAGGTCTGCTGTGATATCACTGTGTAAGTCTGTAGGGGTTATTCCATCATTGTCTCCATTTGTGGGCCTTTGCCAGACATTTCTTTATGGATTTCTATTGCTGATTTGCTGGGTAAGTCTGAGGGGTGAGTATGGGATCCCCACATTGACATCCATGCATGTGACGTATGACTCCCTAGTTGGCCCTCCACATGTACTGCAGGGGGACTTGTCACCTTGAATAATACTGCATAGTGTGTGGAAGCCAGTATTGTGCAGACATTTCCTGGTGTCGCACATAGCTGTCAGTTATCTGCTGCTATCCCAGTAGACCACCCCATTCATGCATGCAGCAATACCATAGATATGCTACTAGAAAATACAAATCCATTCATTTATTGTTAAGAAGACTGACTTACCTTGTGCCTGCGGCAGTTGTGAGGACAGTGCTTGAGGGCTGCCTATGTTGGATGCACACAGGACACTGCCTATACATAGTAAGTTACAGGTAATGTGATGTGTGTGTCATCCATTTTACTGTGTGTGCAAGTCAGAGAGAGGTGTCAGTCCCTGGGTCCCTACAGTGTCAGTGTGTGTGCTATGTGTTGCCTCTTTGCCAAGGCCTGGGAATAATAGCATACCTACATCTGCCTACAGCAGCAGGCTCAGAGGGTTCCTCCTCCAAGTCTTTCTGTGCCTGTGGGGAGCTGTGTGTCCATTTCCCATGCTTTTCCTGCTGCAGCTGTTTCCGCAGGATCATATTGTATAGCATGGCACATACTGTGAACATGTGTGTACATGTGGCTGGAAAGTACTGCAAGGCTCCACCAGATATGTCAAGGCAGCAGAACCGTGACTTGAGCATCCCAATAGCATGCTCTATAATTATCCTCGTTTGTGCGTGTGCCTCACTATGGCATTCTTGAGTGGGTGTGTGTGCATTTCTGATGGGTGTCATCATCCATGGTTCCAGTGCATAGACAGCATCCCCCACCAGATGGCCATACGGGATGTCCCCATTGGCAAATGCCTGGTACAGCTATGACGAATGCCAGATGTGGGAGTAGTGATAGCTTCCAGGGCTGCCAGAATACACATTCATGATAATGTCCTGAGCATTGCACATGACCTGGCAGTTGATGGAGGGGAAGCCCTTGTGGTTTATGTAGTTCTTACCCTGTTCATAGGTTGTGCTTTGATATGGATGTGTGTGCAGTCTATGGCACCCAGTATCTCCAGGTATTCTGCGACATGGTGGAAGAGATGCATATTGTTGGTCTTCTCCTCATGGGTGTTAGGGAAGTAAATGTGCTCACTGGCATGTGGTAGCATGGTGTCCAGAAAATGGTGGAGTACCATAAATGCAGATGCCTGTGAGACCCCTATCGTGTGCCCAGTAGGTCTTTGGAAAGTACATGTAGCTAGTATATTTAGGGCTACACATACCTTGGTATCCATGGGATGGGTTACCCTCTGTTGGCTCTGGGTCTGAGTTGAGGCTGGCAGAGCTCAATGATTTGCTGAAGTATGTATCTATCCACCCTGTAGCACTCTACTATCTCCAGATCATGTAGCCCTGGTACTTTACCCTTAATCTGAACAATCTTCTCCTCCTCCTCGGTATTGGGCAGTTGTCAGCATTATCCTCCTCACTGCCTTCAGCCTCTAGCACATACTGATGGATCAAAGCAACAACAGCCCCTAACATTTTTTGGTTAAAATTCCCTCACATGTGTGCACCAATAGTGCAAGGTTTGTAGGAAAACCAGATTGAAAGGTGTTTGCACAGTTTATACTGTTGTGCTGCAGATGCTGCCTGTATGATTGGCTGGCTATGATACATTACACCTGCTTGCTATTTTATTTGTATTGATTGCTTTTATTCTGCTATTTGCCTTTTTTCCCTTCCCATTTCCTTCTCTTTTCAGCCCCAAGGCACGCCACGCAAACCTGGTGTCCAAATATAAACAGTCCTGCTATTTCCGTTTTTTTTTTTTTTTTTAGACTCCGGTGCATGCTGTGCAAACCCATTTAGCTAAGGTAAACATTGAGAAATGGCCCTCCCCTGAACAAGAACACATTCTTCATTTCATGGAATAAGTCAATACAGCCTTAGATACACACCCTAGCTTAGCTGTACTTAGCTAAGTTCAAATGTGAGCCGTGGAGCTCCAATATGCTTACACCAAGCATGACACACCCCCTTTTCATGTCTGCTACTTCTCCTGCTTACACTATTGCCTTACAGCTCCTACACAGTTAGGTGCAGTTTGGCACTTGTCTTCTTTTTGTGATTCAGTAAATTTCCCTCATTAGCATACCCCACTGCCTTAGTCCCTAGTTACAGCACTACACCAGAGCCTTTCCCCTTAGCAACCACTATTCCCTGCTGTTGTTTTTATTCTGCATGCCATAGACTATAATGGCAAAATGCAGATTTCACTTAAAATTGCCTTTTCACATTTTTTTTTTTTTCGGCATGATTCCGTTTGTGTGCCGCTGCCCTATGCTTAAACAGTCGAGATCGGCCAAAAAAAATAAACTTTGTATTTTATAATTTTGCAACACTTTTCCATGCCAATGGCCATATATTTTGCCATTGGCAAGCATAAGGATTATAATACATGGTTTACTGTGAGCTGTCATGCCTCCTTTTTGATTTTTGAAGAAATGTATTCGGCTAGTAGCCGAATACGTCTCTGCAAGCTACATTATTTTACCACGGATGCCTGCCTGCTTACTGGATCACTAATTGACCACATTTGCATAGTTTTTAAAAGGAAATGAGGTAATTAGTATAATCCAGTCATGTCCATGGCAAAATAGTGCTAGCAGGCTCATGCATGTCCCCAGGCTTGTTTACTGGATTGCTCAGCATCCATATTCTTTGCAGGAGTGGCTACACTATTCCTGCATGGAAAAAAAGCCTTATTGAATACTGGGGTGTATCTAACTAACTACAGTATTTATGTCTACTTAAAAGAGCCAATCATATTTGAATTCAAAAGTGTATAACTATTTTCCTATGTGCAGAGTCTTTTAGCTGGGGATGGGGAAAGGTTGAATCCAGCAAGTTGTTATCCAAATAAGGTAATGCATCTAGGCACTGCAAATGTTCAGACATTTGTAGATCACATTAAAATCATTTTAATTTATTTTGCTGCCTTTCAACTGTTAGCAATTTTATAATCAATGTTTCATTTTTCTCTGATGAGCATTTTATTCATTTTATAAGCTGCAAAATGTACAACCACCACAGAGTTTATAGAAAAAATAATAAATGCATTAAATTTAGGTTCTTCACACCAGCTATCAAAGAAGAGTGCATTTGTTTGCATCAAGCTCACTCTCTGTAACAAATGGTGAATTAGCAGTGAGTGGTAAAGCTTTGACTATGCCTCACCTGATGGGAGTTTGAGTAGTTGTTTGTGTGTAAGTTGGTGTTGGCATGTGGGAGGAAAGAAATGAAGAGGCATACACCTGCTCTTCTGTCTCTAGAGGGACGGGAAGGAGATGAGCTTGTGAGCAAATTTTCTACAGGAAATTCTCTGGTACAGACAGAAGATGGCATGCAAGTGCATGTCTATAAGGGGGAAAGTCAAACTGACCATGGAACAGATAAACCTAGATTACCTCTGATGGCTGCCTCAGTGATGGTCCCTGTTGGTTGGCTCTCATCACAGTAAGTGGGAATAAATAGGTAAGTTGATCAAGAGAGTGTCTGATAGTTGGTAGGAAGTGGTGCAACACAATAGCAGAAAAAAGTTCGAATTCAATTGAAGACAACTCTTGAATATCAAAATAATATATCATTTGTGATTTATCCACTGTTACAAATCAAGTATTTTTTTTGCATTACAAAGTTTACTCTGTTATTGGTATAGAAGCTGAGATTGCATTCAACATACCATTTTATTTCACTTCATACTCTGCTGTGATATGCTAATTTTCCTTTGTGTTATGCTATATGGAATTTTAAAACAGGATGCATATATGGAATATCTTCTGCCTGATAAATGTTTTTGCACTTTATGTAGTTCTGTCAAATTCAGTTTGCATTTTTTGCATTTTCAAATTGCATATCATTCTGAGCATTAGACTACCAATGCATTTGTCACTTTTCTTGATGAGGAATATCTTTAGGTTCATTATGGGTGTCAGGTAAACTAGTCTGCAGTAATAATATTTTTAAGTGCTGCCTTACATCTTCAGGTTGTGCATCATGTATACATAATCTATGGACCTTAAAGCTCTTTGGATGAATGAACAAGTGTAGCAATGCTTTTGGCAGGTGTCCTTTATCCCAGCACCTTTTAAACCTCTATGGATGGTGCAGTGATGCAGTGGTAACATTGTTGCCTCACAGCAAGAGGTTCTCTGGTTCAATTCTTGGCTGGGGTGCCTTCTGTGTGGAGTCTGTATGTCCTCTCTGCGTTTGTGTGGGTTTTTGCCCATGTTACAAAAACATGTGTCTGGAGAATTTGTCCCTGGTCCTCTGCTGAAAATTGGCTTCATTCCAAGTCAGACTTTCCCAGAAAACAAATGTTAAATAAATACATAATTTTTTATTCTTTGAGGCCTGAAATTCTGACCGGTCCATCCTCTCTCTCATTATGAAAAATGGAAGAAATGAACTACTGAGTGTACTGTTATAACTACTCTTCACTTGTTTGTCATGGACTGCTGATATTCCTACAATATACAAATCAGAAATATTTACAGAGTAAATTGTCCACTCTGCATGATTTGCTGTGCACCTTACCTGTCTTAAATATTTATAATTTGACCATACCAAGTCATTTACATCTTTATTTGCAAATGGAACTCTTTATCTCTCTTTATATTACAGATTTGGCTAACAATAATTTTCAGTTTATCTTCTTAGTCTGACTTTCAGTCGACTATAAATAATCACGTGGCATTTATTCTGCACGTGATTATGCATAATTAAAAATTCCAAAACCTTTGGAGTGTGCAAGCTCAAAACAGTAGCACTTCAGGTCTAAGGAATATAACCCCATGCTCCCAACACAGACTACATATATACATATATTAACTTCAAGGTCAGACAAACGTTTAGGAAATGGCAGAATTAATAAACAAACAAAAAACAAAATAACATAAAATAAAATAAATAACATTATCCCTCTGTGATGCCCCTGCACTGGTCCAGTAATACTCACCACTGGCAACAGCTAGGGGATGTACACACTGAGAGGATGACAAGTACATGCACAGTAAAGTACAATTTCCCTTAAGAGCATACACAGATCACAGTCAGTCTGGGTCTGGTTTCCCCCCTTTCTCAGGATCCCCAATAATATCACCACTGGCACAGCAATAGGGTTGAGATCTCAGCCAAGTGGCCAAGCTAAGACCTCCAGCACCTTCTATATCCAACCAGTACTTCATGTCCCTGCCCAAATAGCTGACACACATGCACTTTGAGATTTGATTTATATACAAACACACACATACACACCTGGGAAAGGCTGGCACAGGTTTACTAGCTGTGCCTCCTTTTGTCCAGACTATAAGGTAGTTCCAGCTGCCACCAGCCAACTCTTTATCAGCCACTTAAGACCTTAACAAAGGGTGTCCAGTCCTACTGTGTAATGTTACTATTAATCCAAATGGTAGTTTTGACCAAGCTTCAGGCTATTAGGAGTGGCCTGTACAGTGTTACCAAATAGATATGCAAGTATTCTAAGAGCTTAAATATCTCTAAATAAACCAGCCACAGTTAAAATGTTTAAATATATGTAATAATAAATAATAAAAGAACAAGACAATACTCCGTGCACCAACACAGTAACTTCAGAGTTCAAAATCACAGGAAATATTTTAAAACAACATTGCAGGATAGTCTCAAATAAATACAGAAAACATCTAAACTAATCTTTACTAAATTTCTATCTATATCTAAAAAACATACTATGCCCTAAATCTTACAGAGAAAGTGCAGATGAAGATAATGATGAGTGGATCTTATTGCTAGGTCTAAGACAAAATACAAAATGCACAGTCTCTCTCTCTGATACAGTTTTTAAATTAATATCACACTTTACTGCTGTGTTAGCTTAGGTGACATCACTCTTTGTTACCTGACTTCAATTCCCAGGCTAAACAGAAACTTAACAGAATTTTAACATCTCTGTGTTAAAAATACATATCTCTCAGATGTTTGCTCAGAACTGTGCAGCTGCTAGGAAGTCATAAAGCAATAAAACACTTTACATTTTAAACTTGGCAATTACTTTTCTTTCAAGACAATAGAAAAACTTCTAGTCTAGAGATTGTGTCTGCTTCTGCATTGAAACTGACTTTTATAGCACAATCATAAAGCACTTAATTTCAACTTATTTTCTTGAAGTTTTGTAAATTAAACTATGTTCCAGCAGGATATGCTGCTTACATTCTTGAAGCTCAGTACATAACATGCAGCTCTCTATAAATCATATCAGTATTCACAAATGACATTTAATTATTTACAAAATTCCAGATAGCTGGGCTGGCAGTGTAACACCCTTTTTCACGAGACCAGTGATCCACATGGAAGGATACAATCTGTGAACTAGTGAGGGCAAATCTATTCGGACTTTGACAATAGGAAAGAGGTCTTCCTTAAATATTTCCGCACCCAAGAACATATGACATGATGAAGGATATGTTTGTCTCTAACCTCCGTTGTTTGTTTTGTGATAATATCAACACAATCCAATAACACAATCCAGTCATTTTCAAAGTGATTCATGCAGTCAAATATGATTTAAATGGATTTCCCATATCTAACTGAGTTAGTATGTTTGAGTATGAATATTGCCTACTTAGCTGCTTCTCTTTATAATTAGCTACTGGCACATCACAACTAGTTATTTACTTATAAACTGCATTTAGCATTTGCCTGGGAGTGTGCATACATCTTTGTTACTACATAAAACTAATGGTATATAGAACTAAGCTATTTATAAATTTAAGACTGTATATCCATGATGGGGATTTTTGAACTGTTAGCTGCATGTTTTTAAAATGTATCAGCAATAAAAGTACACTGCATTGTTATGCAGTTTTATTAAAATTTTCTAAAGTCAGTGTGCATTCAAATATACAAGACTGTTGGACCCTCAGATGGTTTAATATTTTTACAAACAACATGCCAATGTAATCTTTTGATCTTTAATTACATTTTACCACAACAGCCAGACCTGCATTTTAAGCCAACTGGTAAACCTTAGGAAGGCATTTATGGTATCACTTTTGGTGTTATACTTCATACATCACCAGATATGGAATACTTTATCTGTTAGACTGGATTTCTGTTACACAGTCTTTCATTTTTGTCACTGGCTTAACATGCACAAATACTCTATAAGAAAAAATGTTATTTATTTTTATTTAGCATTTTTTACAGCATAGTTTGACTGGGATTACAAGTATATCCCTTTTCAGCAAAGGACCGGGTGTCCATATTCAAATATAATTTTTTATAAACTTTTGTCAGAAACAGTAAAAATGTAAAATCAAAAACCAAGTCAAAAGAGAAAACATACAGTATGTTGCAAAGCAGGGTCAAGCCAAAAAAAAAAAAAAACTTACAGTGGCAAAACGATCTTTACAGACTTTTGTAAGAAGCAGTACAAAATATTTAAGGAAAATATTATTTCAGAGAAAAGAAGTATGTTATAAACCAGGATCAAGAAATTTAGCTACCATACATTTACATTTAGTTGATGAATTAGATGAGCAAAGGGTGAGTACTGAAGTTAAAAATAGGAAAGTTAGCATGGAAATTATGTCATAAAGTATAGAAGAGAAGAAGAGACAGGAGAGAAATAGTTAGTGCTGTATTTAAAAAAAAAAAAAGTAGGTAGTAACTGGGGGCATGGAAGGAGCATAGCCAAGTTTGACAGAAAGATGTTTTTTTCAGAAAAGTTTGAAACTAGACAGCTTTGAAGTGTGTTATATGGAGGGGAATGGAGTTCCATAATTCTGCGACATATTTGAAATAATTTGAGTTACCTGCAGAGTTATATTGATTTGGTTATCATAAGGAGAGACTGAGAATTGGATCATAGTTGTCTTGTTGGTGAGTACTTTGATCAAATATTTTGGAGTGCTGGGCAGTTGTCTGGTTGATGTAATAAGGACTGAGCTGTGATTAGTTGGGAATAAGTCAGGTAATTTGATAATTCTAACCATTTAAATTTTTTTTAGCACAATGCAATGATGAGAATTAGCTGGAAGGTTTGAGACAATGTATTGATTTTTGACATAACAGGAACTTACTTTAGATATTAGGTTGGATTTGTGGTAAGTTAGTATGGAAGAGGCATACAGTCGTATTGGTAGTATGTAAGCAGTTGTTATGTATTTCTCAAGCTATTTGTAAGGTAGTATTTTGTACTATATAAGGCAGCAAGTTTTTTTGATTTTTTTCCATTACCTGAGCTATATGATGGTCATATTTCAGATTATCTAGTATAACACCTAATAGTTTAGTTTGAGATACTCATTCAAGTGTTGCATTATTGTTGGAGATGACAATAAAGTGTTGTTTAAGTTCAAAGGTGTTTTCTGATGGGAGTAGCACAAGTTTTATTTTGTTAACATTAAGAAAGAGCTGAGAGTTGAATATCCATGTTTCACAAGAAGAAAAGGAGTCTTGTGTGATATTTTTTGCAGTAGCAGATAAGGGTGGAGTGATCTGCATATTGAATTAAAGAGGCATCGTTGGAAGCCTTGTGTAGAGAGTTGTTATTGATATGAATAGTAGAGGACCAAGGATGGAGCCCTTTGGTGCTCCTGTAGGAACTAGAAGAAAGGATGAGTAGCTGTGCTGTCACTTGACTGATGGCTGTCTGTCAGAGAGGTAGTTATAGAACCATGATAATACAGATAAGAAAGATGCAGTGTAGAAAGTTTATTTAGTAGTTGTTGCTGTGGAGCAGTATGGAGAGCTTTGCATAGGTCTAAAACATGAAAGAGACAAAATGGTAGCTTTTATTCTTTTTCATGTTGATATTACTAGTAAAGCTCAGAAGAGCTGTTGTGGAACTATACTTGGGTTAGAAGCCTTGTTGAGTATTTGTGATGAAATTGTTAGAGGTTAGGTAGGTTGTAATATGGCGATATATACATCTTTCAAGGATTTTGGCCAATGAGGAAAGAATGGTCATTGGTTTTTAGATACAGAAATCTTTGAAAGTACCTCCTTTATGTAATAGGAGTATGAAATATGTTTTCCAAATGTTTGGTATGGGTTTGCTAGGTCACAGCAAGGTATTCTAAGGGTAGATTATTAGCAGTTAAGGAAAAGGGATTTAATTTTTGTGGCATTTAAGAATTAATGGAAGAGTAAGACTAAAGGGTTCGCTTCTAAGTAGTTAAAGGATGGTATGGATGAAGTGAGAGTTGAACTGATTGACTACTGAGTCTGAGCTATTGTTATTTTGAGCAGTCATTGTAGTCAACTATTCTGGTTTGAGTATCTTATTGATGGATTTCCCAAAAATATGGGATTCTTGTGGTTATTATGCTGTAGGTTAAAGTAGTATTTTTATATCATATTTTTATTTTGCACTTTGTTAGATTTCTTAAGTGTCAGGACTGAGCTTTGTAAACATTTCTTCAATGCTTTATCTCTTTGAAAATCAGCAGCTTGCTGATTTAAAATGTCTTGAAAAGTGAAGTTGAAAAATGATACAGTGTTGTTGAGTGGTAGGATTTTTAGAGGTGCCCAGTTGCATTTATGTACTTTCTCAATGAAAATTGCCATGCTGAAGAAAGATAAGTTTTGTAAGATTGAGTTACTGCCTGCTGGAATTTAGAGAGCAGCAATGCATAATATATTTTTTGTTTGTTTTCTTAATAGGAGTTCAGCCTTGTGGAAGTGATGAATGCTGTTTTGATAAGGTTTAATGTCTAGTACATTATTAAATATGATGGCAGCTCCTCTTGCTGTTTATTATATCTATCAAGTCAAAGGATATGTGGCAGTAGTTGTTCATTTGTTATTTATTTCTTTAGCCAAGTTTCAATGGGAATATGGGGGGAGTGTTCTGCAATACGTGCATGAAAGCCTTCAATTTTATTTGTAAGATTTCTAACATCTGCATTTAATATTCCCTAATTAGAATGCTAGTGGTGCAGTTAGGGAAAGGAGGAAGAGGGAAGTTTAAATTGGATGAAGAGGTACTACAGGAATGGTTTGATTGTTTTGGTCCTGAGTTGGGGTGTTGTCACCACAGAGTGATAATGAGTTAAGTGCCTAATATTATGAACTAATCCATTTTGTAAGGCTTTGCACTTAGAGAGTTCCTTTTAGGTAAGGAAATGTATAAGTAGAATGTTGAGAGAGATTTTAGTTGAGTTACCATCAAGAAGATATTTTTAAGAAGAGAGTCTTAGAGTGTGATAGAATTGTTCATGTGAGATGCTTTGGAAGAATGATAAGTTATTAGAATGTATGGGAAAATTTGGGTTAGGGAGGATAATAGGATTGAATTGTGTAACTATAGGGAGAAGGGTTAGAAAGGAAAAGATAAGAACATTGAAAGTGACATTATGGATAAATGGGGGTAGGTAAAAAAGAGGGTAATGGCAGGGATTGGAATAAGGGAAGTGTCCTGAAGTGTGTGAGTAGAGATAGCGGAAGAGGTTGGATTGGTAGATGGAAGCAGGGTATGTGAAGTTTAGATAGATTGATAGCTTGGAGATAAAGTATGAGATCTGATAGAAAGATAGAAGCAGGATGAGTGGAGCTTATATAATTATAAATGTAGTTGAAGAGGGGGCGGGTTGGAATTGGGGGTAGAGTAGGGTAGCAGGGTGAGCCTGAGCAAATGAGTGCGAATGGAGTGGATTGCACAATTAGGAGTTGGATAAACATATGTAAATGAAGCTATCTTTTTTTAAGGAAGGATTAAAGCACAGGCGCATACAGATTATACACTAATTTTACTATGTCTCAAAAATCTGAGTACTGTGCTTAATAAGAGTCTGTTGAGAGGAAAATGCCTAACTTGGTATATCTCCCATTTGCAAGTTAGTTCTGTTCTCAAACTTTGGGAGAATTATTTTCCTTGTATTCTAATTGTAATATTAGATTATAAATAGGGGTGGTAAAATGGGGAACCTTTCAACTGTTAAACATTTTTATATAGATTAGAAACAAGGTTAAATCAATTAAACAAAATGTCTGCAGAGGTTTGTTAGCCCTGTAAGTAGGAGACATTTTCTTTTAGTCTGGGCATGATGGGTTTCACTATAAAGTACTTTCTGGAAGCTAAACTGGGCTGTCACTTTTTTTTTCTTGCATGGGCTGGTGTTCATTCTGAATAAAGATGAAGAAAAGAAATAAGAGGCTAAGTTTATACATGATGTTAAGATAAGCAGTGCAGGGACAGAAAATCCTTAAAACAGAAACTATGTACTTAATTGGCAATAGGTGTGCCCAATTAACAAAAGTGGAGTGATTAAGTAGCCAGTAAATATTTCCATTGTATCCTGTAACAGTGGCCATCACATTAATAGCAATAATATAGTTTTAGAAAATGATCAGCATATATTCAAGAGTTGCAAAGAAGACAAATATAAATATAGGTTCATAGGTAGGTACTAGGCTATCTGGCTGAGGGCATTTATAAGCCTAGCCAGAGTGTGCCGGCTTTCGCCACCCCATTGATTAATTAACTGATCCTCTGTCAAGCAAATTTGGAATTTTGTTCCAAAGCATGGGAAGTCTCTGTGACAGGAATCTATCCCAGCATGTTCTATTTATTGTTGTGGCGAGGTTTAGCTCACTAAAGCTTGTGGCTCGCTGTGACTTGGATTTCTTTAGGTGGAGCATGTCCATCAATTCTGAGTTGGACATGGCTTTGTAAGTCAGGCAGAGATCACCTCTAAGTAAGTGATATGCCACTGAGTACAACCGGAGTTTTTTCAGTCGGGCTGCATAGGACATATGTTTGAGACCAGTAATCCTCTTGGTGAGGTACTTTTGTGGTCTTTCCAGCTGTTGGAAGTGTCTTGTGAGGTACATCCCATATGGGGCATTGTACTTTATGATGGGTCTAATGAGTGACGAGTAGAGGGGCACTATAACCTCTTTATTTCTAGATGTAATCCCTTTAGTAATTAGATGGGCCACATAGAAGGATTTCCTAACTACTTTGGCAATATGATTGTCAAAGGAGAGATTACTATCTACCTGGGTCCCAGATCTCTTATTACTTCTTCTGTATTAAGGGGACTGCCACCTATGTGGTAATTCGTGGGTGTTTTGTTTTTCCCAAACAGGATGACTATGCATTTTTTGGCATTTAGCTTGAGGCCATGACTTTGACACCAGGTGTCCGTCTCAGTAAGGCCCTTTTGGAGGATGTCCATGTCAGCCGGAGAGCCAATTATTGCTCCCAGTTTGCAGTCATCGGTGAACTTGGTTAGCCATAGTCCTCCTGTGTTTGCCTGTACTTCTGAGAAGTATATGCCGAACAGTAGGGGTCCCAGGACCGAGCCCTCCAGGACACCACTTGTGACTGGTTTAGAGTCGGACCTGGAGCCCGCTGTTCTTACCGTGTGAGTTCTGCCTGTAAGCCAGTTGGCAGCCCATCTTGTGACGTAGGGGTTTATGTTCATGCTGTTGAGTTTTTCTGTAATACCCGTGTGGGGAATGGTGTTGAAAGCCTTGGCGAGATCAAGGTAGGCTGTGTGAACCACCTTTCCCTCGTCTATGGCCTTGGTGACTGTCTTGAAGAAGTCAACCAGGTTTAGTAGGCATGATCTGCCCTTAACAAAGCCAAACTGGGTTGGGTCAAGTGTTTGGAGGTTCCTAATGTCTTTGTTAATGAGTTCCATGATGATGCGCTCCATAGCCTTGCAGACCAGGCTAGTCAGGCTTATGGGGTGATAGTTACCAGGGTCAGTTGTGGCCCATCCTTTGTGGAGAGGAATAACTGTTGCTGTGCACCATTCTATGGGCATGTATCCTGTGGGGAGGATGAGGTTGAACAGCGTGTTTAGGTGGTGGGTTAGTTTGTTCTGTAGTTCGTGCAAGACTCAGCCTGGGACACCATCTGGTCCCATTGTTGCTGTGTTTTGGCTTTTGAAAGGGCTGTTTTCACCTGTGCACCTATGATTTTTGGGACACTACACTTTTCCGGTATTGTTGTGGGCTCTTTTGGAAGTGAGGGAGGGTGAAGTTTGCACTGAATCTATCTGCCAGGATGTTGGCAATATCAGTAGGTTCAGTATATTTTGTGCTATTTTGCACTAGTTCAGTGCATATCTGCGAGTTGCCACTTAGATTCTTAACATAGCTAAAGAAAGCTTTGTGGTTATCTTTTGAATCCTTGGTTATTTTTCTTTCGAAGTTAGCCTTGGATGATTTCATGAGGGACCTCAGTTTCTTACTGATACTGATCAGGGATGTCTTCCGTTCTTGGGATTTGCTTTTTTTCTGAACTAGTTTCCTCCTCCTATTTAAGTACATAAGCTAATCAGCAGCAGTTCCATCAGAGGTTAAGCTTTATAGTCTATAGCATAAATAATATAATTTTGTTGAGGGAAAATAGCTCAATTCATAAATACTACTAGTTTCCATAAACATGTACTTGCCAACCAAAGTGATCTATATGGTGGCATGAAGACAATAACACACTATGGCAAAACTCAAGAGCAGCAACAGTAGTTTTGAAAATATTTATAAGATTAGGTGTTAAAATAAACAGTAATATGCTACAGACACTCAGTGGCCTGTATCATACGATATCTCACTAATCAGCAAATATGCACATTTTCCATTTCGAATCACAGTATAGTTTGAGCTACAGTCTTGTCAAAATAGAATGAGTTAGCCCAGATACAGACATTTATGTTATAAAAATAACTGTATCATATCCAGTACTAGCAGTAAATTGGCATAGCTTATTTTTACATAGAGAAAAAGATTTGTACAATATATTTGGTATGTTCAGTGGCTGGAAGGGACAGATAGGAGCATGTGGTCCACTTTATAATCTCGAAGCTCAAGGGTATATGTGTACATACTGGGCAAGCGTTAACTTGCCCAGGGAGATTTGGGACATTCATGATTCTCAGCTTTCAACATTCTCATCTCAAGAATGTGAAAGCCGATATTATGGGCTTCAAGATTACAAAGTGGACCTGTGGCTAATGATTAGTTCTGGAGATTTACAAATGTCACTCAGATGGTTAGAACACTACTGGTTTGTATGGGGAGATGACAAGATCTGTATCACATCATCTAGTCATGCCCAATAGGAGTAGGATGATCATGTACAAGACAAACTTTTACAGGGAATGATTAAAGTACAGGTAAGTACAATTACATGCTAACTTTACTATGTCTCAAAAGGAATCCGAGTACTATACTTAATAAAGAGTCTGTTGAGAGGAAAATGCTGAGCTTGGCTTATCTTACATTTGGAAATTAGTTTAATTGACTTCTGTACTCAAACAAACTATGGGCAAATTTTCTTTCCAGTCAAATTGTAATCTTAGAGCATAAGTAGGGTGGTAAGATAGGGATACTTCCAACTACTGCACCTTTTTTATAAAAATTAGAAACAATCAGTTTAAACAAAATACCTATAGAGGTTTGCTAATCTTGTAAGTAAGACAAATTTCCTTTAAATATGGAAAAGCTGGGCTTCAATACAGAGCACTTTCTGGTAGCTGAAATGAATTGTCAAGGATTTTTTTTTCTGCATGGGCAGAAGTTAAGTATTTGATAGTTCAGTGTCTGGAAGGAACAGGTAGGGGCATGTAGCTAAAGATTCTTTCTTGACCAGGTTAGTCCCACAAATGTCTGTTCAGTGGAAACTTGAGGTGGTATTTATACTTCTAGTGGAAATTTGACAATAGCATCAGTGAACTGTCTAACAGTGAGGCATTAGATTAAGGACCTAAAAATGAGCTTTTTTTTTGGGTGCAAGGTTTGATTTCCTCAGCCTCTATTGCCTGTGTGACTTCGAACAAGTTGGTTAACCAGACAGAACTCCTGGGCTGAGCCTAAAAATGGTCCATGCAGATTCACACACTACCTTGCTTAAAAAAATACAAATAAAATAAAACTTCCCCTACTCTTTTTGATAGGTGCCATGGAATCTTCTTTATTCACCAGGGCTGCCACCAACTCAAGCATATAGGACCTCCATTTAACTTCTCATTATAAGGATGGCACACTCAGGAGTGCAGCATTCCCTTAATGCTACACTGCAGTGTCAGTAACCTGATTACTGGGAGTGGGAACAGAACCCACAGCCTTCTGGTCTTCCAGCACCAAAGGCATGTGTGGTACCTATTTATCCAGTAAAACGAGTGTGAAGAAATTCAGTCTAGTAGTTCAACATAATAGGAAAACTAGCTGAAATACATCCATCATTTTGTGATATATTCACTGTATTCCAAAGGAAACAAAGAAGCTTTTGTCTTTAGATATTACACATGGGAACTGTTCAGTTTAATAGCAGTATACCGGAAGTTAGGTATGACAAAATATCAAAATACATCTTTGGAAGCACTACCATTCAGTTAAATACTTTCAGAATGTGAGTAAGATTAATTCAATGCAAAAGTGTTAAATGAAGAGATTTCTGTTTGCTGAAATGGCTCTTTCAACAAGTCAACACACAAGCTTAAAAATGAAAATGAATAAAGTTCTGACACTATTGACAGACAAGGTAATAGAAGAGTCATTTAGAATGGAGAAGACAACAAAAAAGTGTTCTACACACAGCAAACTAAGTGGGAATCCTTTATACTGATCATATGCTTGAGTGAAACTTATAACTGGGAGATATTGATTGCTAGACCGATTTGGGCCTGTAGGGAACAGAGTCAATACCAATTGTTTATGTTGCCTTAGAGTGATTCACATGGTTTCTCCTCTGACAAAGGTGCTCTTTAAGTAGTTATAAACATTCAAGTGAGAAATGTTTCATTACGAATTGCAAGGCATAAGCACTTATTTAGCCATTTCCTTATCAAAATGTGCCATGTAGTTTATCATTTGGAAAATAGAGTTTTCTTGGAAAAAAATATCTTCTGTTGTGTCTGCAGTTATTTCAGTATACATCCATGTGATCACCATTTTTATTTATTTCCATGAATTCTTCAGTCTTATAAGACTATTATTTTTGGAACTGTGTTTATGAAATGCATTATGTCATTTTGTCCTAAGTTAATGGAATACATCTCAGGGGCTGAGAATCGACAATACAATCTAAATGACAAGATTTAGTGCAGAAAGGTTTAGAAAATTTTGCAATATAATTGATAAGGCCATGTATTTTTATTTGCTGCTAATTTTATCTATTTGTTTGTGCTTAAATGAAAAAAGAAATACATGAATGAGCTACATTGAACATTTTAATATTTGAGAAATGCAAGTTATGCTGTACAGAATTCATCATGCACATAGCAAACTTCAAAATGTAAATTATTCAGTGAAAATGTTATACTGCATTTCCCTTAGCTTTGCATGTATGGCCTGCTGCTGCCATTGATCTGTATATTGTTGCCCAGAGATAGATAACCGTCAGATTAAACATGGTAGTGTCCACCTTCAGAGTCAGTGTATGCAATATTGCATGCTGTCAAACTCCATGGTGCAATTAGTCCTATAATTAATAAGCCATCATCTCCACAAACAAAAACATTGTTTATTGCTATTATTTGAAGAGCGAGACCATATGGGACTTAGTAAACATTTGTTGTCAAAAATAGAATCAAGGGGATGCCTGGACTGCCTATCCCTGTGGACACAAAATCATATGTAGCATTAACCATTTCTGGTGCAGGGTGTTTTCAGCAGCTGATAGGGAACGTGCTAGGAATTTTGTAGACATCTATCTCTTGTATCCAGTAATAGTACTTTGACATAATGTTGCTGCACGTAATGCAGCAAATGTGGTTTCCATGGACAACAGAGGAGAAAACCATCACCAAGTGGGGATTTTATAGCACAGCCCATTTCCCAGAGGACTTCAGAGCCATTCACTGCATACAGATCACTATAAAGGCCATTCCTGCTTCATGCATCACCCTTCAGCTCCACTAGTTGGCAAGATGTGTGCAATGTGCAGGTTACCATGCTGGGCACCACACAGGCAGTTTAGGTGAGGCCCACATAAGCTACAGGTATGATCTCTACTAATAGTTTATGTGCAGTGACTTCACACAAGGACATTTTGATGGTATATGTACATATTGTTGGCTATATACATCAGTACATGTGGTTCCCATTAAAAGATGGGAGAAATATATAATGTAGTCCATTATTACGTATTATATGTTGTAAGTCATGCTTGATATACATTGGAACAGTGAATGATGATCCCATATGAAACTGCCCAGACCATAGCAGAGATGCCTTGCAATACTACACAATTGCTGACATAGAACATTGTGAAAATTGTATAAAAAAGCACAACACCAGGAATAAGAATGGAACGGTACAATAAAAAAATCCAAGTAAAAAACAACAAAAGTACCAAGGTCCAACAAAGCAAACTGGAAAGATAAATAAAATCAAAACTTTAATTCAGAACAGTAAGCACTTTCACTTTGTATCAAACCGCTTCATCAGACTGATTATTGAAAGTACACACTAGGTTTAAGTAGCTAGCATAAAATCAATTAACACCATCACTAAAACATTTTAAAGAAACAGTCTCCAAATAGTATAGCTTAAATAAAATCATTAAGAAAAAGCTCATATATAAAATAAAAACTGGCAGAAATACAAAACATTTAAAATCTCAGTGTTTAAGTAGTCTTGCTGGAAATCATTTCAGAGAATTTAAGAGGGGGGATATTGGGAACAGGACACAATCTGCTGAACAGAAATGGATTCTATCACTGAATGCAGACAAAGAACCAGGTTTAAATGAAGTTGTTTTACTAAAACCATTCTTAAAGGCATCATTTTATTAAAACTTTTTTTTTTACCAATCTGCCTGTTGCTTTGGTTCACTTTATGTATGTGCTGTTTGCACATTATTTGGATAACGGAACAATTTATCCTTATGACCACATTCTGTGTGTACTGTAGTGTTTTCATTTTGTCTGCAATCTCCTTATAAGTATTCTGTGGAAGCATTCTGTTGAATTTCACCTTCACGCCACCTATTACTTGATATTTCCAGTAACAAATGTGTTGTCTTGTGAACTGATTTAGGAATCTTATTTCTTGGCTTTTAGTATTAGGTTTTTGACCTATTGCTTTGAGTGATTATTTGGGAGTCTTACAAATGGTTATGGTATATGTAAAATAATTTTTTCATTGATTACCTGAAATTATTGGACCTTAAGACCTTTATTTTCATCTCTGGTGATATAACTGAACATGGACATTTTTGTGTTTTTTTGAAATACGCTTTACATTTTTTTCACAATCCAGGCTTCAGCTGGTTTCTCCATTGTTGATTTTAACTATTTAATCCTAAAACTGGAATGTAGCTATTGTCCTGTGAAGTTAATTACATTAGTATTGCCTGTGTCATTATTGACCTAGCTTTGCATTACCTTTGCCAGAGATTATTATATCCTTTTTGCCTATGCTGCTAGATTCATTTTCAGTATTTCTTCTATATAGCAAACAGTGACTGCTTAACATACATTTATGTTTTATTTATCTGGATTATCAAAATGATTTTGGGATTTCACTTTATTTTCTTACTAAACTTGTTATACAGGTATCCTGGGCTAGAACTAGACCTTTCAAAACTAGATCAATTTTTTTCTTCTGAACCATGGATTTAGTGAACTGCAATACACAATTGCTAAACTGTTCACATTTTCTTATATAAATATGTTTATATTTCATTTAATCTTTATTGAGCTATTCATGTTCACTTGATTTAAAATGTATGATTTTATCCCTGATACATTATTCTGCTTTGGTAAACTATGATATATTGCTATTCAACTTATCTAGCTTGTTAGAATTTTAACTTTCCTTGTAACTGTTTCAATAACAGGTTTTATCACTACATATGGAGTTGACCATTTTCTTGTCCTCTGTCACTTTACTACTTCATAGGTATCACTCTGCTAAGAGAACTCCACCCTGCAAATACTGTAAATATTTTACATATTTCCACCTTGGTGTAAATGTTGTGAATACTTGCTATCCATTTTCAGTGTGTAATTATCTTTGATATGTATTTTTGTTATTGTATCACATATAATGTATTTTTACTTTGCATATTAATTTATTTGTTATTCTTTTATGTACTTTTCTCCTCTGGGGCCTGGGTCATGGTTGAAAATTCCACTTAACTGGTTACCAGATTTCAAATATATAAAATAAATAGCTAAATATGACAAATGTAATTTTCATGATATACCCAGAAGCTTCTGCAGATCTTCATAAAATAGACTGACTTCCTTATCTTTGGCACCTAATGTTACAGTATACATATTTATCATTTTAATGCTGATATACATGGCTTGTTGTCTAATTAAGATCACACTGTCTTTTTTAAGGGCTGTAAGTGAACATTGATTTTTATATGATTTCATTGCTATTTTTTATGTTCCAAGTTCTTTTGGTGTATAATTTCTTGCAGTGCCAGACATTTCTTTCATCTCTAGGCACCTCATCAGATGAGCATCCTCTCTGATTTAATCTATCCACATCATAACGTCTAACTCTAGTTGTGCATTTCCTGTGCTTTTCCTTAGCTGGGGACCTTTGGACATGAGGAATATCATCCTCCAATATTATTTTGACATGTCTCTGGATGCGTTTGTACATAGTGTTATCTTAGCAAAAAATGGTGGAGTGGATTGCCATTACCTCCTCACATGGATTATATTTAATCTGATCTCTCTGCCATCAACTATCCATCTTTGCTTGATCTACATTGTATGGCTTACAGGTTTGCCAAGGTATGTAAACACCTTCACCATGACAAAGTAACTATCCAGAATGGGTTGCACTGGATGTCAGTCAGAAAACAAATCATCTACCTATTTTTTTATCATAAAACGTCTATAAAGACAGCAAAAACATGACCTGGGGAGTCTCACTGCTGTTTATAACCAAATTAAAGAAACCAGTAAAATCTCTTAGGCCAGCTTTAAATTAATTTCGTAATATTCCTCATAATTCTGTATTGGAGTTGATGAGCATATTTACTGTATTTTACCTGGTGGATGGAATTCTCGAAGAACTATGAAGAAAGTATATATATATATATTGTCCAGAAGTAGGCAATAAAAATATTTCAAACAGCATGACATTTAAGAAGGTATGAATGACTGTGGAGATTTTAAAAATGGCTAACAAAGATGAAAAATAGAAGACAGTTGAGCAGGAGAGCCTGCAGGATTTTTTGCAGGGGAGTGCAAACCCAGAGCCCCCACACTCAGCCCCCCCACACAGTCATTCCAGTGTCCCATTACTTGGCTATTTCTCCCCAATTGCCATAAATACTGTTCAAAACTCTTAGTGTGCATACTGTTTTATGCTTTACTTCTACAATAACTACAGGTACTTGGATTTAATTTACAATTTGTATTTCAAATGTTATAGCATAAACACTGATAGACATTTGCTAAACAAAGCAATAGTCTTACAATGAAAAAAGACCTAGCATTAAAACTTCTCTATCTTTAAAACTCACATTCACTGAAACATCATTGAAACCTACATTCAAAGAAAATGCATCTGGCCTTTGGCAGGTTAAGTTTACCTTTGGGCTGTTTTGATATCATAGGCCCCTTGCACACATTTTAGGACCATGCAAAAGTTATTTGATTCACATTCCTGACTGTATTAGTTATAATATATAATAACTGAATTATATCCCTTGTATAATATAACACCACGTGTTAGAGTGTGTTTTAAATTTATAGTTTTTAACATTTCTCCAGTAAGCAATGAAACAAAACATATGAACCAATAATGACAAACTGCCCAATTCAGAACATTTCAACCATAAAGGGCCACTCAAATGTCTGCCATTACAGTCCACTAGTATCAGTCAATATGCACAATCTCTGCAGAAGTAAAAGTCATCTGGATAATTCCACATTAAAGAGATCTGAAACTAATGAAAAGGTCATTGCTAGAAAACAACTTTATATTTCAGTGTTTCATCTACAAATTCAGTGTGTTCTGCCCTTACAGAATAAATTGCCTATGTTACATTAAAAAATGGCAAGTTGGTATATTGCAATAGGGAATGGGAGGCAGGATGAAAAACAGGTTCATATTTACTAGGCATCTCTTCCAAAGGAGGACATACTCAGGACTGTAGCACCCCACCCTATTAAAGTATAAATCTACATGATGTGAGAGTAGAACCTATAACCCTCTACATTAAGATACAAGTATGCTACCTGCTGTGCCACTAACACTGTTTTAAAATTCTGTACCACAATAGTCATACCATTTGCTAAACAAAATGGTTGCACATTTTAAGCAGACTTAGCATGATCAGTAGTAAACTTCGCTTCCCCTTGAAGCTCACGATTCCTTGAAAATGCACTTGAAAATAAATTTCAACTGCTTACTCTAAATAGGGCATTTCACTCTCTCTCTCTCTCTCTCTTTCACACACACCCACACACACACTCACACACACACACACACACACACACACACACACACACACACACACACACACACACACATGAGAGTTGCCCTTCCCTCAAAAATATCATTGAACTTTATGTCCCATCCAAAAATCTTTGCTCCTACAACAAACAGCTACTTAAAGTATCACGACCTAGTAAAAGAGCGGGTAGCTGCCAGTATTCCCATTACATAACTAAGCTGTGGAACACCCTCCCATCATCAATTATAGAATTAGACAACATAATCTCCTTTAAAAGAAAACTAAAACAACATCTCACTGATAACTCATGCTGCACAAGCAACATATATCCACAGCCTACTTAATCTAGCAAAACTGTTTCACGTAGCAAATATACTTATGTGTATGTTATGCTGTTATACCATATGAGGTATCCCTAATCTTTAGTATCATAGTCCACACATCAATACAACCATCTTAACACTTTTTCTCTTTTCTGTCACTTTCTACTTTTAATACTACCATCAAATATATGCCACCTATAATCTTCTTATTCACACTACATAGCTGTAAGATTCTAACTATATATCTGTCTTACCTTTAAGTTTAACTCTCTAATTCTATCTTTCCCTTTTCCTACTCCCCCAAAAATAAAAAAAAATTGAGCTGTATTGTTAAATATTTCTAACTGAAATTTCCCTACATGCTAATGTTCTGTTGTACTGTATTGTGCCTTTTTACAACATATTTGCTGTTTAGATAGTTTTCTGTATTATTTCACTTGCTTTATAATTATAAATTTGTTTCCTTACAAATTCATGTAATGATTTTCATGTAACTTACAGCTTTTCTCCCCAGGCCTCCACTGAAAATGGGTCTCAAGCCCAGTGCACTTTCCTGGTCAACAAACGTCAATAAATAATAATAAATAAATAATAATGTTGGAGACAAAGGCCCAAAACTAGGGACACATTTAAAAAGTTGTTAGAATAAAAGGATTTGTGTTAGAATGCATTGAAGTATGAAACTCAAATACATGTCATTATTTTGTAACTTTAATCCTTAGCTCATCCCAATGATTTGTCAAAAAATCAAAACAAAAAAACAAACAGAATTTCTATGAGGGACAGATGAAAAATATAAGGCAAAAATCTGGATATTTTGTGAAAATCTGTACAGTTTAGAGGTATGACACACACATACATCCCCACCACCTTAGAAAGTGGATAGAACAACAAGGTTTGTATTAGTATGCATTTTCTGACGATATGAAGTCTAAAACTCAAATGTCTGCCATTATTTTCTGATTTCAGTCCTCAATGATTTGCCAGAAAACACACAATTTTAGGAGAAACAAAACAAAAATATGAGGCAAAAATCTGTATAATTGCAAGGTATGACCCCCCCCCCCCACACACACACACACACACACACACACACACACACACACACTCCTATCCCCCTCTTCCTTACATACAAACACACCCCTACCTCCCTCTTACAAACACATAACACAGACCTACCTATTACTTATACACACACACATAAAACACACACACACACACACACACACACACACACACACACACACACACACACACACACACACACACACACCTCTTAAACACTTAAACACACATATGCACACACCTACCTCTCACTTGTACCTTTGCCCGCAGTCCTATCATCTTCTGGAATTCAAATTCCACGTGGGCACAGAAGATGAAGACATAAGCCATCAGTCTCACAGATGCAAAGGGTCTTCTTAAAGAAGAATACTGTAAACAATAAAAAGTTTTTTTTTTTTTATTTCAAAGATTAATCTTACAGCTAGCCAGTTCCAGGGAGGTGCAAGTTCATCCCCTTGAACCTGCCTGCAGGGGCCCTTGCAGTTGTGGTAAATATTAATGCATATTACTAGAAAATATAAGGAAATATAGTTAAATGAACAGTGCAAAGATTATGGGTAAATGAATGGGAAAGACAGGATTTGTGCTTAGGAAGACAGCTGATATCAAGGAAATTGTCCATGTAAAAATTAGTATGATAAAAAAATAAAGATGAGAGGAACCTATCAGAAATAAAAGATATTAAAATGAAGTATGATGAAGGACCCTAATATCATAGGTTCATAGGTTCATAGGTAGGTACTAGGCTATTGGCCCTAGGGCCTATATAAGCCTAGCCAAACAGTACCCGGCTTTTGCCACCCAGGAAAATTATTTTCCTGTGCCCCTGTCAAGCAGAGCCACAGAAGTGATCCCCGGGGTGAATTTCCTATCTCCAATCCAATCATCAAGATTTTTCTTGAAGAGTGCTAATGAGGAGCTTTGTTTGATATAGATAGGTAGTTTGTTCCAGAGTATGAGAAGTCTCTGAGATAGGAGTCTATCCCTCCAGCATGTTCTGTTTATTGTGGTGACAAGGTTTAGGTCCCTAGAGCATGTAGCACAGAGGGATTGAGATTTCTTTACGTGGAGCATGTCCAACAGCTCTGGGTTTGACATAGCTTTGTATGTTAGGCAGAGATCGCCTCTGAGTAGGCGATATGTGGCAGAGTAAAACTGGAGTTTTTTGAGACGGTCTGCATAGGTCATCTGTTTGAGGCAGGTAATCCTCTTTGTGAGGTATTTCTGTGGCCTTTCCAGTTGTTCTAGATGTCTTGTGAGGTACATACCAAAAGGAGCGTTGTACTTTATAATGGATCTAATGAGTGATGAGTAGAGGGGAACAATGACCTCTTTTTTCCTGGATGAGAAACCTTTTGTGATGAGGTGTGCCACATAGAAGGATTACCTGACTACTGTGGCAATGTGATTATCAAAGGAGAGACTACTGCCCACCTGTGTCCCAAGGTCTCTTATCACACTTTTGGTGTTAAGTAGACTACCGCCTATGTGGTAGTTCATGGGTACAGAGTTTGTACCAAAAGGGATGACAATACACTTTTTGGCATTGAGCTTGAGGCCATGGCTTTGACACCTGGCATCTGTCTCAGTGAGGCCCTTTTGTAGGATGCCCACATCGTTAGGAGATTTGATTATGGCTCCAAGTTTGCAGTCATGTGCAAATGTTGTTAGCCAAATACCTTCTGTGTTAGCCTGTACTTCAGAGAAGTAGATACCAAACAGGAGAGGACCTAGGACTGAACCCTGTGGTACTCCACTTGTCACTGGTCTGAAGTTGGATTTAGAGTCTGCTACTTTCACAGTGTGTGTTCGGTCAGTGAGCCAGTTGGCAACCCATCTTGTGAAATAGGGATTTATACCTGCTTTAGTGAGTTTGTCGATAATTCCAGAGTCGAGGATGATGTCAAAAGCCTTGGCAAGATCTAGATAGGCTGTGTGCACCACCTCACCCTCATCTACAGCTTTGGTGACCGCTTCAAAGAAGTCTATCAGGTTTAGGAGACATGATCTGCCTTTTACAAACCCGAATTGGGTAGGGTCCAGAGTTTGGAGATTACCAATGTCATTGTTCATAAGTTCCATGATGACACGCTCCATTGCCTTGCAGACCAGGCTTGTCAGGCTAATGGGGCGGTAGTTCCTGGGGTCCATGGTGGCTCCCCCTTTGTGGAGTGGGATAACTGTTGCTGTGTGCCATTCAGTGGGCACAAAACCTGAGATGAGGCTATGATTGAACATGGTACTTAGGTGGGGTGCCAGTTCATTCTGTAGTTCATGTAGAATGCAGCCTGGGATGTTGTCAGGTCCCATGGATGCTGTGTTCTTGGCTTTGGAGAGTGTGTTTTTTACTTGTACAGTCGTCATTACAGGTACTTTGCATTCTTCTGGTATAGAGATGGGCCCTTTAGGGGATGAGAGAGGGGTAAAGTTAGCACTGAACCTGTCTGCAAGGATGTTGGCAATATCAGTTGGTTCTGTATATTTAGTGCCATTGGGCTGTAACTCAGAGCAGATCTGAGTGTTGCCATTGAGATTCTTGATATAGCTATAGAATGCTTTGTGGTTGTCTTTAGAATCAGTGGTGATTTTGTTTTCGTAACTAACTTTGGAGGATTTTATGAGGGATCTCAGCTTCTTACTGAGGCTGACCACAGAGTTCCTCCAATCATGGGATTTTGCTCTTTTTTGCAACAGTTTCTTTCTTCTGTTGTAGAGTTTGTTTATAGCAGGAGACCATCAGATTGGTTTACTTTTTTTGGAGGATAGCATCTTGGTTCTGTTAGGGATTGCCCGATCCATGCACTCGTATAAGTGCTTATAAAGTGCAATTGTATAGGATTCAGCAGTCATGTCTCTATTGTCCGTCAGCATGGGTGTCGTGAAGTTTGCCACTTCTGTCTTAAGAAGCGTGAAGTTGGCTTTGGAGAAATTTTATGGATATGTATGATGGCATGTTCTGTGATGTAGACACAGACATCCTGGACAGTAAAATCTTATTGTCCCAAAAAGCCTTGCTAATAACAAGGCTGCAGAAAATTATGGATTTCCAGCTGAATTTTTTAAAAATCATGCAAAAGTATGCTGTTATAGGGTTAAAAATAGTTTGCCAGCAAATTTGGAAAACATGACAGAAGCCATTGGATTTCAGTTCCCAAAAAGGGAATAATAAAATGCACAAAATATTGAACAATTCAACTTACTTCACATGTTGGCAGATTAGTATGAAGTTCCTGTAAACTGGACTCAAACTATATATAAACTGAGAATTGTCAGATGTACATGCTGGTATTACTAGAAATAGATGTGCCAAGGATGAAATTAGCAGTTGCTGGACAATAGAAAAACAACTGATTTCCATAAAATAAAAAACAAAACAAAACAAAAAAAAAAAACAGTAAATTCTAATATTTGACTACAGCAAGTCTTTGGATATGTCAGCAATACCAAACTGTGGCAAGTTTTTTTTTGTATTTTTTAAAGTGGGATGCCTGCTAACCTTAATTGCTTTTGAGGAGTCTTTGTGCAGAAAACTTCCATTAATTTTCTGCTAAACTGTTAATGTTAACAGTTTGCCAATTTTACCACTACTTTACAATTAATTACTTATGCTAATACAGCAGTATTAGAGCTGGAATCCAAAATGACGTAACCACTCCCTGCTCTCCTGCGAATATTAATGCTGTAAACATGTCTTATTACATTGAGTCTCCTGCATTCGGAAGGAATATTTAAAATTTTATATTTTTTAAAGGCTTCAAAATGTACTTTTCTTTTCACAAAAAGTGTTTGTGAACATAAAGATGCATGCAAATACTTTATTGCATATACAGCTTGTCACAGCAAAATTAAAATGAAGCCACGGACCTTGGAATTTTGGTTGATATGTTCTTTGCTTTTGACCATCATGTGACAAAAGCTGCCAATGAATCCTTTTAATTAGCACAGATAAGTGCCAAAGTGATGTTATCAAGGTAAAAAGAGGTAACCACAGCCTTATGCTCAGCAGTGATCAGACCAGCTATTGAGTACAGTCCCACAGGCAGGATGCATCTCACTAAACATATCAAACAAGTAGAAATACCCCAAAAGATCTTACCAAAAAGTCACAGGTCTAAAGTCTCTTGAGTTATCAAGAGAAGACTTTAAGCTCTATCCATTTATTCATAGTCTTACAGAAGTTTAAACTGAGATCCCTCTCTTAATTTCCAGGCCATTACAGAGCTGATTGGAACCTCTTGTATCTGCATAAGTCCAAAAACTCCAACAACACTAGAATCAGGGAACTAAATCTAAACAATGAGATAAATGAAATGTTGTTGAGGGACATATTTATATCTCAGGCACTCCCTAACTTAAGGAATAATCCTATGCATATTAAGCAGTGTGACTCTCTGTCATCCTTTAAACATAATCTAGATGATTGTTTAACAAATTTATTGCCCTCCTGGAGAAAGACATAACAGCCAGAGAAAGAATGCTGGAAGGATGTAAATGATCATAAGAATATCTAGGATATGAATATAAGAACTAGCAATGATTTTAACCAACAGTAACATTTGAGCACATTGCACATGAGTGATTAGTTTCAAATAAGTGAAGGACACTAGTAAGAATGTTAGGGCTACTTGATATACAAAATTACATTTATTGGCAATGGCTCTGTCCTTAAATTAAAAACAGTATCACACACGCTTAGCAACACAGAGTCAGAACTAATGTAAAAACAATTACATGTTTTATTCAGTGTCACATGACATGTTGCATTTTACAGTAAAAGAATTGCATAGCCCCACATGTTTTTCAAAGAAAAAAACATACTTACCTTGTGTTTCAACAGCTGTAGATTGCTGTCTTGGTTGTTACTTTGATTGTTCCTAGAAATGATGCTTTGTGACTGAATTTATTTCTGCATTGCAGCAGCAAACATTCGGCAAAGAGTAAAAGATCTGTGTTTTAATATTTTACAGTATCCGATTTAATTTGGCTTCTTGTAAATGTATATAAATTCTGATAATGATAATGATATTTACAATGGCAAGTGGTGTAGCTTGCTGGGTTTCAACCTCCTGCTTCTTGTCTCAAGTCTCCTACAAAATAAATCATAGCTTATCCCTATAGGAAGCAAACATGTATTAAGTATTTTCCCCATTAATAAATGTGGCTATGATTAAATAAACAAACCCCTAGATTTACTAAACTTCTGTGCAGGACTAATCTAGTCCTGCACGGAAGCGGCAGTTCAAAAGGAGGATGGCAGCACACCATGAATATTAATGAAGGCGTGCTGCCTGAACTCCTAATGCTACACGGAGCATAGACAAGTGCAGGGGGCATGTCTGAGAGCAGAGCTCTCAGAATAAACACACCCCTGCAAAGCAGAACAGAAGAATGTGTAAATAAATGAGCGAGACCACTCATACGTATCTGCATATCCCCACCAACAGTCCCCATGTGTTCAACAGCAACAGTATATTCAAATAAAATGAAGAAACCCTTTTATTTATTTTTTAAAACCCCGAGAACAGCTAATCATAGGTGCGCGGGCTTGCCCATCGCCTAGCTACAGTTAAAGCATCTGAAAAGTCTGAAGAGGATAACATGGAATATACATGCAAATGAAGCAGCACAGCAATAGTGGAGTGGTTAAAGCATCTGCCCAATGAACAGTCCCACTGCAGCACAAATCATTTTCCATGGGAAATCTGTATGTGAACATCATTTACATAGTTTTGCCGTATAAACTACAGAATAACAATTAAATGTGAACTGGAGTACTGCGGGAAATGCACATGTGAAGTGTTAGTGTCATAATGAATAAGGCACATGTACGCAGGTCTAAGCACAAATAAGCAACGGTAAGCGTGTCCAAGTGTACTTGCGCAGGGTAAGCACTGACTACACAGAGTAAGCAAAGTAGAAGCTAATGAGTGTAAGAAACTGTAACCGGAAGTTAGCAGTGCTTACTGTCATGCAAACCCGTGCAAAGCCGCTTACAACCGCTGTAAAGTGCCTTAATTACTCTGGATCCAATGAGCCAAGTTCCCCCCAGCAACAAAATAAACTGCCTCAGCAAGACTCAAACCCAAGACCCTGTACACTATAGTCACAGTAGTTTACCACTAAGCCATCATTGCAATAGATAAGTAAGATTAAGGCCATACATCCCATATACCCACATGGATTTATAAATATATATATATCTATATATATATATATATATATATATATATATATATATATATATATATATAGATATATCTATATATATATATATATATATATATATATATATATATATATATATATATATATATATATATATATATATATATATATATATATATATGTGTGTGTGTGTGTGTGTGTGTGTGTGTGTGTGTGTGTGTGTGTGTGTGTATGTGTGTGTGCGTAGATAAACACAGATATACAGCTATGATAGGAAACAGCACACAAGAATGACATATGTTTACAGGCTATGTCAATGGAATTGAGGAGCCCAAGCAAGAAACATGTAACACGTAGCATGACCCCCCCCACCAGCCAGACAGAGGAAACATACACACAAACCCACAAGCAATGTAAATAGTCCACTGCTCCCCAGACCACAGGCAGGATACAACCAGTGGTACAGAGTGCACCAGTGAAATTGAATCTTGGATCACAGAGAGGAGTGTCCCTTGCAGGACGCACCAGAAATTGACATATAACCAAAGGAAGCCGATGTGATGACCATTCTGACTGGGGTGTGTACATACCTGGCATACAAGGGTGGGAAAGCCTGATGACCCATGGGTTGAGACAACGTACGACATGGGTCCTGTGAAGTGGAGAGTGGACAGTGTGTAGTGGTGTGTTCAGACCCGACCTGCACACAGAGTAAGGATGGGTGATGTAGAGGAGGTGTAGGTGGGGGAAATATGGGTAGCTAGTTATGGGTCTAGGTCTGCAGGTGATGTCTGATGTGGGTCTATATGGACAGCCCCAGGGATGTGAGTAAAAGTGTTCATTGGGAAGAGGCGTCGCCCAATGAGCACCCACACCCGCTACGAGTCCCACTGCAGCAAAGTCTAATCTACATGGCAAAGAACGGAATAACCAGATGTAGATGTATATATGTAGAGGAATGTGTGTGTATATCTACCCATAGCTACATGGAGATATACCTCTCCATCTCTGTAGTACAAATGTATACATACAGAGACAGAATACATATACATACCCACATATAGATATATACATATGCAAACACCTCTACACCCATATGTTGTTAGATATATATAGGCAGCAATATATAAATATATACATCCATGCATACATATACAGATATACCTGTATATAGTAATGTAGACATATATATATATATATATATATATATATATATATATATATATATATATATATATATATATATATATATATTTTTTTTTTTTTTTTATTTATTTTACATTTGTTGACTGGGCTTGTCTAGCTGGGTACATGTCCATTTTCAGTAGATGCCCGGGGAGAAAAGCTCCAAGTAGAAACTTATACAATTAATCTAAAAGTTGTGACATATATTATAAAAACAGGAAGCGTTACAAAATTATTTTTTTATTTATTTATTTTTTTTAAATTATAATAGTCATAGTTATTGCATATATGCAAATTTGTATGCAATAATATAAAATGGTGAGACTATGAAGGGAAGTTAATAGAGGGTATAGTTTAGAAAGAAAAGTAGTAACAGGAGAAAAGTTAGTCAGGGTTGGTACAGGAGCATAGCCAGTTTTTATTGAGATATAGTTTTAGATTCATTTTAAAAAGTAAAAGAGAAGTCTGTGATGTGATTTCAGAGGGTAGTTTGTTCCATAGTTTCCCAACGGAGTTAGAGAACAAGGATTCACCTGCAGAGTTGTTGGATTTCGTAGTTTTGATCAGCAGTTTGTTTGAGGAGCATAGATTCTTGAGATTATTATAGGGTGTTATGAGGCTAGAAAACATAGGTGTGCTGTTGGGTTGTAAGAAGGTCTTGTGGGCTATCGTGAGCTGCTGTAATTGAAGTTGGTTAAGAAATTCTAGCCAGTCTAGTTGTTTTAGGTTTAAACAGTGATGGGTTCTAAATGGAGAACCTGTGGCAAATCTAGCAATATTATTATAGGATATAGCTAGTTTGTTAAGGTTATTTTTTGAAAGATTGCTATATATAGGAGACGCATAGAGTAGAGTGGAGATTAGGTGGGTTCTGGGTATAGCGGTTCTAGTTAGTGGTGTAAGAAAGGGTTTGATTCTATAAAGGGATCCTAGTTTTTTGTTAAATATTTTTATTGTGGTGTTAATGTGAGTATCAAAGTTAAGGTGGTTGTCAATTGTTATTCCTAAGTGTTTAGTGGTTGGGTCAGGAGAGATGAGTTCCATTGTTAGATGTAAGAGTGAAATGTAAAGGGGTAGACTTACGGCTTGGTGTAAAGAGTAAGAGTTTAGTTTTTTGGGATTAAAGAGAAGGCAGCGATGTGATAACCATTGTTCTACAGAGTTGAAAGCTTTTTGGGTAATAGACTGCAGTTTAGTTTGAGAAGTGGCCGAGCAGATAATAGTAGAGTCATCTGCATATTGAATACAAGTGGTGTGTGGAATAGCTGATTGCAGGTCATTAATATAAATGGAAAATAGGAGTGGGCCTAATATGGAGCCCTGGGGGACCCCGAGGGAGATAGGAAGGAGATTAGATAGTTTATTTTGCCAGAGAACAGCCTGCTGTCGGTTTTCTAGGTAGGATGTAAACCAGTTCACAGACATAGGACTGAATGAAAGAGATTTTAGTATAAACAGGAGGAGTTGGTGATTAACCATGCCGAAAGCTTTAGATAAATCAATAAAGAGTGCAGAGGACAGAATATTGTTATTGCGGAATTTGTTGATACAGTTTGTGAAGGATAGCAGGGCTGCGGTGGTACTGAGGGAAGGTCTAAATCCATGTTGACAGTTGGCGAGAAGGTTGTTATGGAGTAAGTGGTTAAGTAGTTGGTTATGGATACACTTTTCCATAATTTTTGCAAGAGGGGATAGTAGTGCTATGGGACGAAAGTTAGAGAAGTCATTGGAGTTCCCACCTTTATGTAGTGGGATGATATGACAAATTTTCCAGATGGATGGGATAGTTCCTTCAGTTATGGTTCTATTTATTAGAATGGAAATGGGATAGGCAATAGCTTTAGCTCCTTTTTTGCAGGAATTCTGCTGGGAGTTTGTCAGCTAAGGGGGTGGTAGGTTTTAATTTCTGGAGAAGGGAACACATAAAGGAGGTAGATACAGGTTGTAACTTAAATGATGGGGGTGGGTTTGTAGTAGAAGTTGGCAGGTTGGAGGTATCAGGAGATAGGTGGGTAGCAAGAGTTTGGATGGTGTCTGTGAAGAAAGCATTCAAGGCATTAGCTGTTTGTAAGGGATTCTCAGGGTTAGAGCCTTGTGGGTTAGGTGTGAAAGTTTGGCCTGGGTTTCCTTGTGGGTTAGGTGTGAAAGTTTGGCCTGGGTTTAGAAGTTTGTTAATGCTAGACCAGAATTTACGAGGTTATTTGTGGGAGGTTTGCTGTAGTTGGTGATAAAATTTTCTTTTTGTCTAACATGATGGCTTTTTTGTATTATTTCTGTTTTCCCTAAAGGTTTGGTGATCAATGGAATTCTTAGTGTTATGCCATTTTGACCAGGACTTGTTTCTAAGATGGATTTTTTGCCTAGTATTATTGGTGAGCCAAGGGGCAGGTTTAGCTTTATTTCTAATAGAACATAATGGGGCATGGTGGTCGAGGTTAGTTAAGAATGTAGAATTGAAGTATTCAACTGCTTCATCTAGAGGGAGAGATTTTAATGGTGACCAATTGCATTGTTTAAGTTCCATATGGAAACGTTCTGGGTTGAATTGCTTTTTAGAGCGTACTATTCTGAAAGTGTTAGGGAAGGTTAAGTTGGTTTTATGTCTAATAATATAAGTTAGTGAATGGTCACTTAGGTCATCAGGAAGGGTTCCTGCTATATAGGTTTGTTGAGGGGTATTAGTAAGTATCCAGTCCAAGGTACTTTCTTTGTTGTTGAGTCTGTTAGTTCTTGTAGGGGAGTTAATAGTTTGTGAGAAGCCATATAAGTTGATGGTGGTAGGGTTTGTACTATTGCAGGAATTCCAATCGATATTAAAGTCACCTAGGACTATGGTTTCTTGTGGAAGATTGGTAGCTATCCAGTTAAGGATATACTCGAGTGTACTAATGTTATTACCTGGTGGAAGATAAATACATATGATATTTATGGCTTTATGAGCATTGACCTGAAGTTTAGAGATGATTATTTCAGTACTATTGTCCAAAGGAAGGTTAAGATTTGCAGTGCTGACTTGCAGTTCTGCTTTATAGAGCATTGCTACCCCTCCTCCCTTTTTAGCTGTACGGTCCAGTCTAATGATATTGTAACCAGGTGGGGTGATTTCATTGTCTTTAATGGTAGGTTTTAGCCATGTTTCAGATAATCATAGGATGTCAAATAGGTGGACATCTAGGAGGGCATGGACTTGTGTGATTTTATTGCAAGTACTACGTATATTAAGATGTGCTATAGAGAGTGAGTTTGGAGGTTTGTTAGGTGACAGGGTACAAGTATTTTGTTGATTGCAGTTTGTAGTGTTAAGTGCATAGTTTGGTCCAGGGTTAGGATGAATGTTCCCATTTAGTAAGGAGAGGAGGAGTGTTAAGTGTTTAGGCTGGAGAGGTTTATAATAGTAGTCAAGGAATTTTCTAGGTTCTAGGTTGATGTATTTAATATGTGATAGTCTGTGATATTTGGCAAGTAGGTAGCTGGGTTTACAAATGATGTTTAGGAAGTATGGAGAGAAAGGTAGGGTTTCTGTTAGTGTGTGTTTGGAGGGGAAGAGAAGGGTGTAGTTAAGAGGTTGTTCATATGAGATTAGGATATAGGTAGTGGTTAGAGGGGGTAGGAGTGAGACTAAGATTAGAAGTTGTACTTGGTAAGGGATTAGTGATGTGGACATGATGTTGGTATATAAGGTGGGAGAGAAATGGGAGTTAGATATTATAAGCAGGAATACGATAGGATAGAGGGTGTGGTAATTAAACTAAGGAGGGTGTATTGAGTGAATGGGGGTGGGGATGCTAATGATGTGACTAAGCAGATTGGAGTAGGTTTAGTGGGGGTGTGTCTTAAGAGGAATAATGGTAGGACCACCGGGGTGGGTGGGAAATGGGGGCAGGGTAGGGGAGCGGAGTGAGCCCGCAGGGTGAACGGAGCGGGTAGAGACAAGAGAGAAGACTGTCGAGGATGACAGTCTGTGAGGTATGAGAGTTCAGCAGGTAAGTCTGAGAGTGAGAGAATTGAAGAAGAAAGTTTAGAGGCTGGTAAGAGGAGAGTCAGGATGACAGAGAAGTAGAATGTGAATAAAGATAAATTGGACACAGGAGAGATGGTGAAAGAGTAAGTCTGTAGAAAACTGAGAACAGAGTGGGAGAGATATGGTAAAGAATCGGAGAGGGAGATTAGTGAACAGTAAGCTGATAGTTAATCGCCACCTAGTGGCCAGTCACTTTATTGCAACAGATAGGTCTCCTACAGAGGATAGCAGGTTAAGGGAGAGGGGAAATACGTACTGGAAATAGGGCTAATATAAAGATAAGTGATACATGGGGGGGGGGTTGGCTGCTGGCTAGCCCGACTTGGAAGCTTGCCTAACCTAGCAGTGACTTTAATACATTAAAAAGTATTACAGTTTACTATACATTAAAAGTAATACAGTTTACTTGTAGCAGTAACAATACATACTTTCACTGCCTTTTAAGAAAGGAATTGTCTCTTGGGGAGCTGGTAGGTTATTTCTTAGTTAGGACTATCTTTTGGAGGCTTCCAGCAGGGTAAGTTCAGGTGTTTAGTGCAGGAACACAAGGTTTCACTGGATTTTAAGAAAGGAATTGCCTCTTGGGGAGCTATACATATACATATACATGTGTGTGTAAATATACACATGTAAATAGCTAGGTTATGATACAGCAGTCACGAATTACATATGTTCACAGGCTGTGCAAATGGGGTGAGGGGTCCAATCAACAAATGTGTAACACGTAGCAGCAACCACCCCCACCTAGACAGGTGAAACATACAAACATATGATACAAGTAAACACACCACTGCTTCCCAGACCACAGGCAGGATACTACCAGTGGGAGATACCTGCCAAGTCTAATCTTAAAACAAAGACATCAATGTCCCTTGTGGGACACCACAAAAATTAATGATCATTGGAGTCAGTCCCTGTAATGATTCATCCAACCAGGCTGTATACGTACATGGACCAGTTGGTTGTGCCAGCCTGCTGACCCATGGGTCGACACAATGTACGACATGGGTCCTGATAAGTGGAGAGTGGGCAGTGTGCAGTGGTGTGGGAACTATTAGTATGCAATTATGGGCCTAGGTGTGCAGGTGTTGGCTGGCACAGTTGTATTAGAACCGCCCCAGAGATGTAAGTAATATTGTGAATTGGGCAGAGCTTATGCCCATACCTCTCAACCCCTAAGAGCAAAACCACTGGACAGAACATAAACCGTTGGGGGAACAAATAGAGACAGAAAACACATATTCCACTTACAACCTTAGAAAGCTGATAGAATAATAGGTTATGCATTAGCATGACTCGGCTGAAGGATGTGGGTTCCTAAACCCAATTACTTGTCTGTATTTAATGGTGTCATTTCACAGGTATTTGCCTGACAGGCACAGATTGCAAGAGGAACACACCAATAGTATGAAGCAAACTCTGTACAGGCAGTGGATTTCTGTACAATTGACAGGCATGCTTACGCCTAATGGGCAGCCATTTCCGATATGGGTCCCACCGCAGTACAGTCCAGTTTACATGGCTAAGCACGGTATAACCATATGTGTTGTTGCATAACCCACTACACAACACCTACGAACACATAGTCACAACACCCCACTGTAGGCATGTAAGCCGATGTAATAGGCATGACAAGGTATTATTGTAGTCCTCACCCCCACCCAGGGGTGTGAGTGTCTGATGCAAACACCAAATGCAGTGCATATGCACAGCTGTTGTCATAGACAACATGACCAGCTGTGGACCTTCCCTACAGCCATCCTGCACATCCCTGGATAATCCCAACACCCCCCTTTGCACCCCATGTACACCATATACCTATCAGCCCCTGTTCCATTTCTATTAATGTCTATGGGTACACATAGGTGACACCCTCTTCCCCCACTATATTGCCAGTATCTGGAACCACAACCCATATGTTGTATCACAGCTGTCCCACAGGACACATGTAACTAACACATGAAGGAACACCACAAGCACACCTGGAGCAGCACAGGCTCACCACCTTGCAAACACCCCCACCTCACACTCTATACCAGTACATCAACTAGTGATACTGACACCTCTTGTCCTGCCTTGCATACAAATCCCAACATCCGACAGACCTTCCCTATTGCTCCCCATCCAATTATACCTATGGGCTACTATACAGTTACAATGTTACCCCCACTACCTACCTGCCTACTCCCTAGCTATTCACCTCTACTGTACCACACAGGTATGGAATAACAACACCTACCCCAAATACCTGCATGTAACCTACCCAGACCTGTGAAACAGGAATCCTAACTCACCTTAAACCAACCTTTGTCAACAGTCATACCTGAGATATAAACCTGACCTAAGCATGGATAATACCATGTAAACTAAGCATGATTAATGGGGGACGTAGCTATGTTATATCTGTTACCCTCTATGAACGTGAACACCCCAGTATTAATTGGGATAAGTAGCTGGGGTCAATGTAGATCTCTACACCCTGGGCCACCACTGACAATGGACACGCATGCAGTCTGGCTGTCCCGGTTGACAGATGTGAACAACATGCACGGTGGTGCATGTGTATGCAGGAGCAAGTGGATGTAAGTCTGTTTGGCCGCCGGTATGCCAGTACCACACTGGTGAAGCAATGAAGAGGTTAACTGAGTACAAGATGCCGCAACCAGAGGTTAGTGATGCTGTGCTTCGCGCAAACAAGCGTATACCTACTTACAAATATTCTACAGTGCCTTAGTCACCCTGTAGCCAACAGGTGCTGTTGTGGCCATTAACAAAAATAATCTGTACTGCCAGGTTGCAAACCCCCGACACTGCACACTGTAGTTGACGTGAGTTCCACTAAGCCATGTCGGATACACATTCAGCTGCTGTGATCACAAACACATCATCCAGGCATCCAACAGTACAGGAAATGTATATAATCATACAGATGTATGTGCGTGTGTATGTACAGATATAATATATATATATATATATATATATATATATATATATATATATATATATATGAAGAATGAACGGTGTGACAATAAAGCATAAAAAAAGAATGAGAAGGAAAACAACAGCAACACCTGTATTATTTTGTGCTGTCATCTTATGTCATATCAAGCTGGGCAGGGGTGAGCAAATCATTGCTTCTCAAACCACAGGCAGGATACTACCAGACTGAGTAACATTGTCCACCTGCTAAGTCTACCTTACAAACAATTACTGGGTAGTCCCTGGTGGAACTACCGAAAAAGTGCGAGTTGTTTGGACATCCGACCAGTACACAAGCCACGGCAGGTATGTTCAAGGACTAAAAGGTTTAGAGAGCCTGAGGATACATGGGTGGAGACAATATATGGGTAGGATCCCTAACGCTGGGGAGAGGGCAATGTGTGGAGGTGTGTTATGGCTGGGATAGCAACTGGGGAATGGATGGTTTGTGTCTATGTGGAACTCGGGTGGGGTGAACGAACCATGGATATGAAGTATGGATCCAGCCGTGTCAGGGTTGGATGGCCCGGTTCTAATTGGACAACCTTGTGGAGGTCAGTGAGCTTGTTATAATTATATATGCATACACACATACATACATCTATATGTGGAAGTACAGTCCCTCTACCACATTCATTCCTTTTACAGACATAAATAACATGAAAGTGTCCCTACAAACCTTGACAGTAGATAGAATAATAGGTTGTGCATAACCATACATGTAATAGGTTCATAGGTAGGTACTAGGCTATCTGCCAAAGGGCATTTATAAGCATAGGCAAGGTGTGTTGACTCACGCTGCCCCATTGATCAATTTACTGGGCCTCTGTCAAGCAGAGCTATTGAATTGATCCCAGTATGTCCCAATCTTTGACCCCCCCCAATTATATTAGGCTTTGGCTAGACTTCTTACATTAAGAGGTTGAGAGGTATGATTCTCATGTATGTTTAGTTGTGTTATTTGGCCTCTAAGGCTCAAGTCATGACTGAATGGAGTCTTGCCTCGTTGAAACAGTCTGCATACTCGGTTAACAGATGTTAAATAAACATTTATTCATAGTCCAGTACAGAAAAGACGGTGACCCCCTTCTCTTCACTGTGGCTTATATATCCTGACCTAATTTCATGCTGAATGCATGGCCTTTGTAACAGTGCAGGCCTTACTTAAACTGTCATGAAATGGTTGTTATTTATATATATATATATATATATATATATATATATATATATATATATATATACACAATTCTGCTGGGATATAAACTTCCAAGGCAAAATAAGCTGTTGTTTTGTTCCTTTGTATATTGCAGTACTATATTATTAGTGTTACGAGAAGATAGAGGGAAGGGACGAATCTACAATAATTCAGAGTTGTGTATTTAGTTTTGTAGTTAGTGCTGTTCTCAAAATAATAAAATGTAAGGACTTTCCCATTATGAAATATTTGAATCATTCCTGTGATTTGCCGGCTACGTCAATGCCAGTCAATAAACCGGTTCTATTTGTAATATAATGTTGCCAAACTCATACATCATTGGTTTACATGTGCAATGTGTGCGTTATCATATAGTCTTAGTTATCAATTTATTTTAGTGTCTTGTTAACTGGAGTAACGAAGTAATGAATTGCAGAGTCTAATCATGAAATAAAGACATGTGTCCCAGGTAGGACAACCCAAACATTGGGAATAGTGTCCTAGTGGTCACTCATGTCACCAATGTTTGTGGACTAAAAGGTTGGGATGTCTGAGGATACTTGGATTGATTCAACCCATGGGATGGGTCCGGTGGAGTAGGGAGTGGCCAATGTGTAGTGGTGTGGATATACCGTGTTTCCAACTGGAGAATGGACGACTGATGTCAGTGATGTGTTGGGGTGGGTGTTAGGGGAACTAGGATCCATGGGTATATGGGTATATAAGGAAATGAAGCAGCACAGCAATAGTGTAGTGGTTAGAGCACCTGCCTAATGAACAGGCATTCCTGGCTCGAGTCCCACACACATACAATTTTCCATGTTAAAGCTGTATATGAACATATTTGTACATCTTTTTGCCGTAAAACCTACATAATAACATTTAAATGTGAACTGGAGTACTGCATGACATGCACATGTGAGGTGTCAGTGTAATAATGTATTTAGGCAGTAGTAAGCAGGTTTAAGCACAAATAAGCAGTAGTAAGCATGTTTAAGTGTGTTTGCATGGGGGTAAGCACTGCTAAAGTCAGGTTACAGTTTCTTATGCTCAGTTATCTGCTGAATTGCTTAACCTGTGTATGCATTGCCTAGTTCTGTGCAAACCCACGCAACCTTGCTTACAACTGCTTAAGAGTGCCTCAATCACTCTGTAGCCAATGGCCCTTGTTCTGCTCAGCAACAAAATAGACTGCCTCTCCAAGGCTCGAATCTAGGACCCTACACTCAGTACAAAAATGGATGTACCACTAAACCATGGCAGATATACATAACCTGAAGTTTGCACAAACATATCCTGCAGCACAATCAGTCAACAGTACAGGTAATGTGTTATTATGACACCACATAATCCGTTAATGCAAGATGTCTGGACAAAGTATGCCACACTGTGGGTACAAATAGGGATATATGTCAACTAATGCTCTGTTACACTCAAACTTTTGCTAGAGATACAGTTTTATGTATTAGAACACATATGTAGAAGGAGATGAAGTCTGAAACATAAATGTGTTGCCACTAGTTACTGACTTCAATGCTGCGACCATCCATGACAATTGCCAAGTGAATGAGGAACAGGATAAAATATGAGCCAAACATGCATGGACATATGGACAGATATATCTGTAAATGTAGACAGATAGACAGCTATATGTTAATATATATATTAATGTAGGACTCATAAATAATCATAAAACAGCATTTGTATATAGATACATACATATGTTCATATGTATGTATGTATATATATATATATATATATATATATATATATATATATATATATATATATATATATATATATATATATATATATATATATATATATATATATATATATATAGATAGATATATCCATATGAGATATATACAGGTACATACACATATACACACACTAAAGGTATCAGTAGCCATACATACGTAGAAGTAGTGTGGAAGTACTGGGTGCAAAGTATATCCCTCAGCCACAAGCCCCTCAACTGGCACCTGTGAAATGTGTAGTGTGGCAACCATTCCCAGAAATAAGAATACTGGCATTAAACATATACCCACCCACAAATCAAACAACATGACACGACACACAGGTATGCATATATAGATAACCTGTATTCCTGTACTATACAATAATGTATGCCAGTACTGACACCACATAAGGTTTGAAATATGTAATCAGGTATGAATGCAAGGCCCACACAAAACAGTAGATGCAAGCAATGTGTATATATACCATACTATGCTGACTAGGCCAAGGCCTTCAATTAGTACAACAGTAGGAACAGGATTTGCCTTCAGGATACGTAACAATCAACACTTACAGATGTAGTTCAGCAGACTCCAATTACACCCTGTAGTCAAGCTCTAGGGGGAAAGGTAGCACTTGTGTGAGTGTCACAGTATCCTGTACATATCATTGCTTAACCTAACACCTCACTATCACACTGAATGACCCTCGTCTTAACAGTTATATCACTGGAAAGGTGCCATAACCTAGGTTAATGGCATAGAACACCCCCCCCCCCAGAAAAGCCTGTACAAGGGTAAGGAACACTGTGTTCCACACACTTAGCTCAGGAATGTACAACGGCACAAATGTTTTCACCAGCTGTTGCCCCCATATATATGGACATGGCCCAAAGGTTGGTGTGGGAGTCCATGACATAACTGGGATGATAGCAGTAATGCTAGCAGTAAATAATGATAGGCCATTACCTAACAACCTTCCTGTTTCACAGTGGGACAAAGACTGGCATAAATGTGGAGGACAGAGGCAGGAACATAGGGCCATATTTGCATTATTGCTGTTACACACCCTGGAAATTGCTGGTGTTACAGGATTTGTTGCAGCATACCATTATGCAGGGATATGACATTGAAATACGAATGGATGTAGCCATGTACTGATAGCACTCAACAGACAGAATGCCATAACCCTGGTATCATACGGATAGGCCCACAGTTGAGAGCTATGCAGACAGACAACATTCCAGAAAATAGTACCATGTGCACAGAAACCATGTAAGAACAGCAAGATACATTGCACACAACAACACTACTCACACTGTCTGTAGGTCTGGAACCTTACCAAATGTGGATATGGCCTGTGTCTGCAGGTTCTGCTGTAAGAGGTATTGCTACCTGCTGTCTGCAACACTGATGCCCACACACAGGAAGGATGTCTTCCATACTGTAAAGGTGAAGGGACAATGCCCACAGAAGGCAGCAATTTATAGTACAGGGTTGCCATGACAGTGGTTATCTGAAGTACTACACATCAGGCTGCATGCAATTAGCAACTGGTTAACACTGACTGGTGCAGAGGCCACCACCTGATCATGTGCAATACCAACAAAAGCATGCTACAATCTATTCAAACTAGCTCAATCACTCTACTGGAGAGACTGAGAGAGAGAGAGAGAGAGGAAAAAAAAAACGTCAAGAAGGTTCACCAAATTCAGGGTTGTTTTACAGTGGAAACAACATAACAGGTATGTGAAACAGATATGCATTTACTGGCATGTAGTATATGGCATTGATTAATATGATGTATACTGTGAAAAGATGTATATGTGCCATGAGTACATGTACCTGTAATGATGTTGTGCTCAACAACTGCACTGGACAGTAGTATTAGTCCCTGTGGGCAGTGAGACATACCTGTCAGATGTGTAGACCAGCAGTAAATGGCAAGGATGTGACCCATGATATCTGTGTTCTGTAAATTACTGTGGCCAATGGGTGGTGGGGATATTAATACCGCCATGATAGACACATGGGTGAGAGACCACACCACCTGCAGGACAGTCATGTTAGAGTGTAGCATAGCAGTATAATATGCTTATCTAAGGTTTGTCACCATATATACCCCCATAATGTTAGTCTGTGTTCACATGTGACACCTGTCTGTGTTGCAGCAAGGCAGAACAGTTCAGCTGTGAAGTAAAGAGGGTACATGAGCGTGGTCCAGATGTAGATGCTGTTGTACGCACCCTACATACAGATACATATATGTGTGATACATATTCACAGCTGTGTATGTGTACAGAACCTCAGACAGTTATACATTCATATAGGTATATAAACAACACAAAATGATATCTACACATATATGCACATATGTATATATATATATATATATATATATATATATATATATATATATATATATAGTGTGTGTATACAGACAGATATACATGTGTGTGTATGTCAACACACACATATATATATATATATATATATATATATATATATATATATATAGCTATATATCTAGATACATATATATATATATATATATATATATATATATATATATATATATATATATATATATAGATGCATATATATGTGTGTGTGTGTGTGTGTGTGTGTATAGATATAAAAATATATATATATATACATGGCAATACATACATTTCCCCTGCCATGACATGTGGAGAGAACATCACACATCAATGCACAACATACCTACACACCACTACATGGCTGCAAGATGGAGTGTGGAATGAGGTGTCTAACCCATGTTGGGAACACATTGCAATTGTATGGGATGGTGGGGTAAATATGTTGGTGAAGGGTATTAGGCACATATTCGTATGTAGGTCTGGTTGGGTGACAAACAAGACAGCATACAAGGCTGGTATATGGCACATGTGGTGGTTAAACACTGTGGATGGGTAGTTACATTTGGAATGTGGAGGCCATTGAGCCCCCTCATGGGAACAAAGGGAACATGGTGGCCACCAATGAACAGTCACAACAGCATCTACATGGACATAAAGGTGCCTTGGCTGTGTGCTGAGCAGGAGGGACATGCATTTCGAACTGTGTGTGTGTGTGTGTGTGTGTGTGTGTGTGTGTGTCTGTGTGTCTGTGTGTGTGTGTGTACTGCATGCCTCCAGGTGATGTAGCACATACCCCATGTCACTGTGGACCTCCCTATCCCCAATACCCGCGACCTACCTGGGTGACAGACACATGACTGGGTGTGCTCCATGGGTGGGGGGACACCATCCCCTGAGGTGGTTCTACATGAAGGTAGTGATGGAACAGTAGACAATGAGGCTCCATGGTGGGCCATGAATGTGATGTGGACTGGTAACATGTGCACATTAGGTTGAAGTGGTATTCCTGCTGGCAAATAACCCCTACACATACTGGTGTGTAACTGTCATGGAACATATGTGGGCTGTAATAGTCCACATAATCCCAGACCATGTCCAACAGTATGCATAGATATCCCCAGTACTACAGAATGGCAGATGTGTAGCAATCATAAAGTGAGATTCACTCAATAGAAACCAAAAACAGATAGAACTATGATGTGATTAGAAAAATTAAGATACTCTTTTATGATGATGTACAATTTTAGCCATTCCAGAGAATCCCTGGTTTAAGTGTTTTCCTTCTTCGCTTTCAACAAAGAAGACTGGAAAGAACGTTAGAAGCCAGAGACACAATTACCAATTTATCATTTTTTTGGAAAACTATTTATGGTTTTGGTTTCATCTCGGCACGCTTGTTGTACTAACATATCTACAGGTCTACATCTGTTTTTACTAGATGTGTAGCAATCACATAGCAGGCCTACCACATGCATATGTGGAAACGTAGTGGCAGTGACAATGTCATGCAGGTGAAATACCATGTAACAGCCCTGCAACTGTAATGTCCCCACAGAGAGCATGTTTATAACCACATAGCAGAAGGTGTTGTACAATACAATATATGGCCCAATGGTACACATACCGGACACATAACAGTAGCCTAGCTGGAGCTGATATGGTGGCGGGAGACTGATATCTGTATTGTATTATGGTAAACTTGACATATGAGTTGCTCAGACATATTTCCATCATTATGTTTTTCAGGGAGTATGGCATATCAGAGAAACCCTGCATACAGTACCATTGAGGCAGAGATCATCATCATCAGCATGATCCACAACTATAATCTGCTCTTCTCATGGACAAGCATGGACCAGCAGGAGAGAACAACCATGTGGACTGATGTGGTCCGCAGGGTGAATGAGGTGGGGTTGCACAGCCAAACGTATGAGCAGGTCCGCCACCATTGTAGTGACCTGCTCCGGCAAGTACAACGTTGTGCCGCTGCCATGCGGGGTGACCACCTCGCAACAGAGGGTGGTCATAATATCCATCCCCCCCTCACCAGAATGTTGGAGCTGCTCATCAGCCTGGTAGCACCTGCCTGCCCACAAGAGCTCCAGACCTATATGATCATGGAGGTGGGTGCTACTCACACACCACACATTGAGCATGCAGGTAAGGTTCCAGGGCATATCAGTAGACTACTGTATTGTTTGCATCTGTACAGGTAGACCATGCATGTGCAGATGTGGGGTATGTTGCTGTGTAGTACCGATAAGCAGTAATGCATGAACTATAGTACTGTGGCCTTCAGCTGTTGTTGTACTGTAATACTGCAGCCACCATGTAGCAATGCCAAAGCTGTGGCCACTGACATCAACTCTATCCCATGTCATTGTAGGTACCTCTGGGATACCAGCAAGGCAGCGGCCGGATGTTGGTGAGTATGGTTTAAGGTTATGCTTGGCAATTCACTGTGCATGTCATAGCTTAGTGTAGGCCATGTACACATCTAACACACCTACCCATAATGCATGCTGTACATGTGCACTGGCATAGCACACACCTCACTAATGGGATTAACAGCCTCAAACACATGCAATACACAGTCAATCTCAGACAACTGGGGCTACACTCCAGTGCACATTGCCCAGGCACAGCTGACATCTGCCCAACATACACAGCTATGTCATAAACAGAGCAGTTGAACATGCTACATATAACAACATCCCCCTCCCTCTGCTAACACATGCTCCAGGGTCCTAAACCTAATCAACACATTACATGGAACATACTGGAGGGATAAGGCCCTGTCCTGGGGAATCATCACACTCTGGAACGGACTACCCATACATGTCAGGCAATGCTACTCATTGGCCCTCTTGACAGGAACATTTGCCAATTGGATGGGGAATGGGGAATACACCCTGGGTAGCATGTGTGTGCAACAGCCTGACAGGAACACAGGGGAATACCATTAGTGGGTGGTGCATGGCAGGGAACCCCTGTGACTAGGCATATGTAGGCCCCAGGACCAATAGAACAGTACTCACCTATGAACCTCTGTGTACCACAGGCAACATCAGGCAGGGCCCAATCATGGTCAATAATGGTCTCTACACTCACCATAGGTACCGTACAATGTCTGTGTTGTTGGTCTAATGGTAATCTACCGCTCATACATGCACCACTGATGATGACTTATGTGAATACACATCAAGCAGTCACTAAACACATGTGTCCACAAGTGAGCCAGGAACACACAGAGGCTGTGAGCAGCAACGGAAACACACCTGACACACAGAGACACATCCTGCAATGGTGTGCACACCCGTGAAGTATGGTGCACAGTACATGCCAGGGTGCTGAACGGATGCACAGCAATGCTGTGGACATGGGTGCAGTGGGTTCCAGGGGGAGGGCCATCACCTACAGACAGAAGCCATACATCACAGCCATGTATAATGTTGGTAATGGGGATTGACTACAGTTGCACTGCATGCTGTTCAGCCCCACATGTCCTGCATGCTGACATGTGTGTATTCACAAGTATGTGTGTGATACTGTACTGCACCATCGCCTGCTATTATGTGTGTTATGGGGTTGTGGGAGCTGTCTGTAGGTGCTGTCTGGTGTAGTGTATGGGTTGCTATGTATGTCGACTGCATGTGTGTATGTTTGTGTGTGTGGCCATGTCTGCACATGTGTGTGCGTGTGTGTGTGTGTGTGTGTGTGTGTGTGTGTGTGTGTGTGTGTGTGTGTATGTGTATTTACTGTTTAGTGGTATTGTACAGGTCTTACAGTCTGTTCCCTGTTTTACCCTCACAAGTGGCGAGGTGGGACTGTGTCACCCCCACAGGGAATCTGATGTCACTGATACAGACAGTGACCATGAAGATAGGTGTGCTGAGGCACAGGAAGGGTCATCAGGGGCTGCAGCTGGGCCACCAATTGACAACATCCACACCATCCACGCACACAGTCACACTGCCTCTACACACCTCATCACTATTGGCCCTAGCTGAGGGACAGCTTACGGTTGGCATGGGCCAGGACATTGTGGTATCTATGGCACGTGTGTCAGGACACAGCAGCCATAGTCAGATGTCTGGTGGGGTATCACATAGGCAGATGTGCAGGGGTGCTCGTAGGGGCACTGCTGGACATCATGCACCTGGCAGACGTGCAACCCTTATTTCAACCACACGCATGTTCCAGACTGTCATGGAGGCACAGGCACGAATGGAATGGTACACCAGGCAGGGTATAAGGGTGCAGAGGGCTCATCACACCTCTGAAACTGACAGCATCCATGACCTAGCAGGTGCCATCTGTAATTGCACCGCAGTCATGGATAGACGGTGGGGTGAGACACTGGAACTCATCCAATATGTCATGTCCATGTGTCAGGACAGGGCAGGATGGTTGCGATGGCCACGTGGATGTATTCAAGCAACACCAGCAGCTGGAGGTTGCCATGGACATCCAAACAGTCACAGCCACTCCCGTAGTGGCAGTATCAGCCCCTGCACTGTGGGTGGGGGCTGTCCACAACCCGTCAGAGCAGACCACATGCACGTGACCCTGGCCAGTCCCAGGAGGGTCCTGGATCCAGTGGATGTCTGTCAAACTCGGGGGACAGTACTCGGTCTGGCTTTGTACCTGATACTGCCTGTAGGACCCCTGGCAGGCACAGGTCCTGTGTCCGTGGCCGGAGACGGTGAACTGCAAACCCTGCCAGGTACAGTCTGCAGCTGTCCCACAATTCCCTGTATAGGGCAGCCATATGGAGGAACTGTGTGCATGCAGATACACACACATAAACAACAAACCTAGGGCAACCACATACCTGCACACATGACATCATGAGTGGCCCATAACAATACTCAGCCCCCTCACACACACACACACACACACACACACACACACACACACACACACACACACACACACACACACACACACACACACACACACACACACACACACACACACACATGTTGTCAATTGTATGGCTCAGCCTAGGCCTCTGGCAAACCAACAACACACCTTGTGCATATGATGATACCTGTGCCACTGCCTGACATCTGTAACATCGATGCAGGGACAGGCTAACATGGTTCTGATGCACAGGGTGACTGTACAACAGTGTAGCAATGGAATGATGTGTAGCATGTTGTCAGCAGTAAAGTGAAATGCTAATATCTTGGAAGGTGTAGCTGTGCAGCCATGATGCATCCTAGCTTTAATTAACAATGTTGTATTGTTGTCACCAGTATCAGTTCAGATTGTGTTGTGTTTGTCCATGTGCCACATGGCTGATGGGTGTAGCGGTGTCAGCAGGCCTTCTACAGTGGACACCAGTGAGTGTAGTGGGTGGTACACATGCCATGGCTGGGTACAACACACAGTGCCTTTGGTAAGGATGCAGTACAGGTACAGGACTGTACACATGGAGGTATGTCCCCATGCAGGTAACACATCTGTTGCACATGTAATCCCACCAAGACAGAATAGGCACAACCACATGGTGGTATATATGCAGTCTGCAATGTGGATGGCATTGAACATGCTAACAGCAGAGTGTATGTCCCTCTCCCCACTCCACTGCGATCCTCACTTAAGTAACATATGTGTGCCAATGCCGGTGGCATAGCCATATGCTTAGGAGGGTGTGAGGCACTAAACTACTGTGATTACATACACTGTACAGTATTACAGACAGCTATGTGGGAGGATAGATGCAACAGTAACTGCAATTATGGCATTCGTGCCCACAACAGCCACACCCAGTGAATTATAGCAACCCCAGTATGCTGCATACCTCAACTGTGTGGAGGAGGGCATTGACACATCTATAACCTGTGAAGGACTGTATGCCCATGGGATGGCACATGTGGTATGATGGCATATGCCAAGCAATCCTGGTGGAAACATATCCTGTGAATGAAGGTAGATCCCGTAAAAACTACATATATTCCTACAAGTGGGATGGTGTACAAAAGCCTGCTATGATGCACATAGGCATTGTGCACCTCCTAGCCCTCATCTACACCTGTCATGATTGGGTTGAGGAGGTGTACGGGGTTCAGGTTGTATTCTCTGCCTTTGACAATTCCAACATTGGCAGGGTCCTGTGTGTTGAGATAACCAGTGACATTGGCCATGGGTTCATTGACAGTATGTTCCATGTCCCTGCAGACCACGGTCATCCGGCTACCAGGTGGTAGTTCCCAGCTGACATGGTGGGTTTGTGGATCTCCTTGCCAACATTGGTGAAACCATTGTCAGGTGTAGGGCTATTGGATTGTATGAGGGATCCAAGCTACTTACTGCACCTGCCCAGGGAGTTACCCCAACCATGACATGTCACTTGACTGTACTGCATGATGTGTTATTAATGCCAGCCTTACATCCTACAGGTGGGATGGAGTACTGTTAACGTGTACTGCCCTTGTCATGTAGGGTCCTGCTTATGGGATCTGCTAAGTTTGGTATTGTATTGCAGGCCAGACGTATTTGGCTGAGGGGTATACCTATCCATGCCAGGTGTGTGTTGTTTGGGTCTCTCAAACCCATCAGTGGTGCATGTGGACATATATGTTGTGGTTACATTCCCAGTTCCATCTACAGATGTATGTCTATATATGCCTATATTAATATATATATATGTGTTCACCTTTGACAGGGGGACAATCAATCCTTTTGCAAACAGAAAGGACTAACCCGTCATTTCTTACTGCACCACAGTGAAGAGAACTGCAGTTCTACAGGCACCTTTGCTGACACTCAAACTGCAATTTGGAATACATATCGTACTGACGGGCTGCATGACTCCCTGCATCCCCCCATCTGGGGGGCCGGGCCCCCCACAACTAACCTGCTGTGATATATGACCCCCTAGTGTGCACAACAGTGGGGATAGGCAATTATTCCCCATCCCACTATAGTGGCATCCGCAACCAAATTGCCTAATCTGCAATGAGCGAATGCATACTGACATTCGCACATTGCACATTCTATGCATGTATTGCAGGATTGTGCAATGTTGGGAACATACTATAGGCCTACCAGCCTCCGGACACATGGGACTTCTCCCATTGAAAGGTGAGCCATATATATGCTAACATATATGCATTCCTAGTGCTATCTATCTGTGGACATGTGGATATATACAGATATATCGTTGGCTGTATGCGTATCTATGTATATCTGTATGTATTGGCTTGTATGTATATATATATATATATATATATATATATATATATATATATATATATATATGTATATAGATATGTCTATACCTATATCTACATATATAGATATGTTATATCCATTCAATGATGAATATATATACACACACAAATGCATCTACATGGTGGAATACATTCCCTGTAGTGTTGTATACCTGCCCTGGATGATATGTATGTGGACACATCAGGATTATGCATATGTGCCATGGCTTAGTGGTAAATTACTTTGTGTATGATGTGCAGGGTCCTGGTTATGAGCCTTGCAGGACCTGTTTATTTTGTTGCTGGGCAGAACACACAGACCTGCTTACAACTGCTTTACAGTGCCTTAATCACTCTCTATCCAATGGGACATGTTCTGGCCAGCAACAAATTAAACAACTCTGGCAAAGCTCAAACCAAGGACCCTGCACACCGATGTACCACTAAGCCATGACAGGTACACAGATATTCAATGTTTCAGAAACATATTAGCCAGTCCTTTCATGCAACAGTGCAAAGAATGTTTACCAACATCTAGATGTCTGCGTGTGTAACTATAGTTCAACCTTAATAGATACAACATACCCATATATGTATAGATACACATGTATTCAAATATATATGTTGCTTTACTGCCTCTATATACATATATATCGCTATCTATGCACATATACCTATATATATGTTAGCAGGTTAATATATCTATATAGGTATATATGGCCATACAGCTGTAGATAGCAATAGCAGATTGACAAATACACCAATGTCCACATCTGCCATTAATGGGGTTGAGAGGCCCCACAGACTATACGTCTTGTACGAATAGGCATCCACCAACAGCCAAACACCTGCACCCTGCAATACACTACCAAGTACAGTCCGCCTCCCACAGGACATGTAATATGTGGAAGCCGTCAATGTCCCCAGAACACAGATACACATACACAAATATGCTGATACAGATATACATATTTTGATATAGATGTATATACACACACACACACACACACACACACACACACACACACACACACACACACACACACGTGACTACACATACACACGCAGATATATGTACAGGCAGATACGCATGTGGGAGGGGCACACAATATGGAACAGCCAGTGTGCCTGCAGTTAACACCTGAACAACTGGACACTGAATGGGCTAAACATACAAATGTCAATCATTGCCTGCAACATATATCCATAGAAAGGTCATAGTACAGACACCACACACAGGTTTGCAGAAATGGGACTCCTTTAATTGTGTACCATAACGGTCCTATATACCATATCATATAGCTGTTCCAATGCTGACAACCATATAAATGGAGTACTGCAACTGTGAAACAGTTACACTTATACAGTAGTCTGGAAAGGCTCACAATTGTTGCAGTCCAAGCCAAGCCATTCAGAATGTACAATAGTGCCGACAGACTGGGCCACAGGGTACACCACAATCAACAGTATGTACTGCAGGTGTGTAGTTCAGCAGCCTCTAACTACACTCTGTACAATCTCCATAGGAGTTAAAGACATTGTGTGATCCAATGGGTTGTACCCAGAACATATCAAGGCATAATGCACAGAAGAGTTTGTATTGCAGGGGAAGGTAGGCTTGTAGCACCACAAGTCATGTTAGTAGTTGCAATATAGTTGGAGTATATGGTACTGTACATCCACATACCTTGTGGCAGCTCACCCCTGATAGCCCCACATTTGTAACAGCCTAGGTCTTTTATGGTGCTCCCCACCTGGACTCAATAATACAAGACCATAAACCACTGTTACATACACTGGCCTTTGCAGTGCATAAGGGCGCACATGTGTTGTGTAGGTGACACCCACACGTATATGGCCCCAGCCCCAGTGTATGTGCGAGGGATACAACAGCAGTGTACTAATGGCTGCAATGGCAGTGTGATATACTCACAGCCCACTACAGCACAACCCCCCCGACAGCATGACAAATGTGCAGGGCTTGGTATGTAGATGGGGACAGAGGCTGGAAAACAGGCATATATGTGGAACACTGTTGCTACACACTAAACAAGGTGCTGGTGTTACAGGATAGTTTGCAACATACCCTTAGTCAGGGAATTGAGGTTAGATATAGACATGGATGTAGCCATATACCGGTAGCACGCAACACACACACTGCCAGTGTCAAATCTGACACAGGGCTTGTGTAGTGGATGGACATCACATGATATGCATACCTCTGCCCAACAAAAGGTAGGCCCACAATAGTGACCTATGCAGACAGACTGCATTCCAAGGTACACTAGTATGTACACACACAGACCCTGTAACACCAGTACTATGCAAAGCATTACACAACTCTACCCACATTCTGTCTGTAGTTTCTGAACCTCCTACAAATGTGTCCACGCTGAGTGTGCATGTTCTCCTGTGAGAGGTATTGCTACCTGCTGCCTGTATTACTGATGCCCACACACAGGATGGATGTCCGTCACACAGGAAATGTGAAGGGACCACGGCCACATGCTGTAGGGATTTATAGTGAGTGCTTGCCATGACAGTGGTAATTCAATGTAGTAGACATGTGTCATTATATATATATGGCTATCTGGATTTGTATGTGTACATATATTTCCACCATATGTCCTGGATATGGAGTGTAGTTGTACCCCAGCCCCTACAGGCACAATGTCGTAGTGCAAGGGGATGTCAGGTATTTATAGCAGGTATATTACTAGCCTGTTGCTACTGTCATTGGGATTGTCTTCACAGACATGGTGTGTGTGGATGCTGACATCTGCTTATAACATGTGTGCCATTGGCTACTGACAGACATCCTATGGACAACATTGTAAAGTACCGCTGCTTGCATTTAATGCCCCTGTGGAGTGCAGTAGAGATATTGGCCACTTTATATTGGACTTTGGACACACCCTCTACAGTCCAGAGGTATGCACATCTTCCCTTAGTGCTCCACATGTGTACCGGGCCTGACAATATGGATGTAAACAGCCATGTAGATGGGTATAACACATAATGACTGGTATACATTTGGCACCATAGGTTTGGAGTCACACACTCCTGTCTGGCCTGACACATAATGACTGCTGGTACAGGGGTGCCATGGACACATACTACCCACTAGATATTGAGATACATCTGTACAGCATCCTACTGATCTGTCTGACATACCTGACATTTAAGGGAGGACCAGCAGCAGTACATCTGGTGGGTATCTGCACATGACATCACACTGGTTAAGTACACTATGCTGCTAGGCATGTAACAATGCACTGTGCAGGCTACAGGCAGACTGGCTCAACAATGGCCTAAATCTTGTATGGGGGAATGCACATGTACTTGCACATATAGCAGGCTCAACAGCCATGTCACAGCACAGGGTAAGATACAACTGTGTGACAGTGCATTACCACAACCAATGTGAACACAGCCACAGCCGCATATGGTAGGCTAGCATAATATTACAGTATATGGACTATCTGTTCTACAACATCCTCATATGTGCCAGTCACTGAATGTCCTACATATACTGGGCTGCTACACAGTTTTGTCTGATGGCTGTCTGTGGTTTGGGACATGTGTGTGTATGGCCCTACAAATGTGTATGGTGAAACAGTACCATACAGTGGGGCAGCATGTAACATCTGATAGACGGGGAGGTAGGACAATGACATCTACCACAGTAAGTACACTGGCTAAAGTACATATTAACAATACACACACTGCCGACATTCACCATCACTACACAGACCTCAGTACTTTACAAACATGTCCAGCTTATATCATGAAATATAACCCCTACTGTACATGACGTGTAGCACTCTCATATATCACTGGCTTGTTATCAGATATGATGACGCTATTTATGGCGTACAGCACATATGCACCACATCATGCTCACCATATGTACAAACATTGACAGTGGTGGGGCTGACAGCACATATACAGGGCCATTATAGACATGTTGCTGTGATAACCTTGTATATTTTCCATTGTAATGTTGTTTGTTGCAACATATGTCCTACGAGGGATATAAAGTCAATAACTATCATGGCCTTCACCATCTACAGACTGCAATCCTCACACTACCGTCTGCATTCCACAGAGGGATGCACTGTGGATAACACATGAGACCATAGGCACAACACTGTCCAGTCTGCAGATGTCCCTGCAGATGGGGATTCCTTATATACATGGAAATTACATGGCAGGTATTACTACATGTATGGGAACCAAAGTAAGACAAACTAGCGAAAAACAAAAAGATAGCTTGGAAACACCAAAGCAAATTCTCTCTCAATTTAATTCTCTTTCAGTTTAATGAAGTGCTTTTCATCTTGCACATGTGACAAGACTTCACCAGAAACTGAACAAACTTCAACACAAGCAATATATACACACCCTTTTTGTCACATGACACTTCTAATTAAAATCTTGTGTTTTAAAGGCACATCCACATTATTATTACTTAAAACATTTTTAAAAAAAAAATATGACTACCAATATTTTAGAACATCTCAACCCTTCCCTTCCTTCAGAATTTTTACCTATAATGGTGATAGAAATATATATACAAACATACATATACTAACAATACTATATCTCAAATGATTGTGTTGACTCTCAAAATATAATATTAGTTAGTTAACTAAGAAGTCAGAAACTTACATATCTGAGTCAAATGAGGTCAGATATCACAAATATGAACGCATTTTATAAAAATGCATACACACATTAACGTTTAAGATTTTTCAACTTCAGTATACTGTTTAAAGATATTGTCTCATTCAAACCTGGGTAAAACATTGCCCCAGTGCGTATTTGCCAACTTAACTCAAGTTGCTCAAGTAAAAGTGTAAGAGCGCCCCCCCCCCCCCCGACTATCATCAACAACTGAATCAATTGCTTTGAACAAAAATGAATGTTGTGGATAGGAAATAATGTGTCTAGCCAGTGCATTTTCTCTGTTAAGGGTCGTTATTTTATATAGATGTTTGTATACTCGTTCTTTTAACCTTCTATCCATTTTACCTATGTAAAATGCTGCACAGCATTGACACTGAGCTACATAAACCACACACTTGGACTGACAAGTGTACTTCAATTTGATTTTAGAACTAATATTTTTAACTTCAATGTCTTGTCCTGTACTCATGTATTTACAGTAGTTACACATTTCACATTTGTACATGCCACACTTCCACTGTGGGATGTTTTTTTATGTTGTAATAATTCCTTTAAATTAGTCCCCCTCTTGTAAATAATCCAGGGTTTGCTTTTGACCTTGTAAGAAAGGTGAGGATCTCTCCTAATTATTTCCCATTTTTGTTCAAAATTGACATTATTTCCCTTGCATTACTACTACAGGGTGTTATTAAACTTAAATTCCATTTTTCATTTTGTTGTGTCACTTATTATAACACTTTGTAAACCAATGGACAAAATGGGTTTATACAACCCCTGTTCTCTCTTGTATTTTATTTCTTCCAGTAGACACTCAAAAAAGTCTACTTGGTAACCTCTCCTAACAAACATTGACCTCAAATTATTACATTCGTCCATGAAATCCTGGTCCAATGTGACCATACGGGCAGCTCTCACAAGTTGGCCCTTCACCACTGATTTCCTTTGGTGCCATGGATGGCAACTGCTAAAATGTAATAAAGAGTTTGAATATGTGGCTTTTCTATAAATTTTTTCTACATATGCGTTCCTTTCCATATCTTTACTAAGATTCACATCCAAGTATGAAATCCTGGTAATTTCAAATACATAAGTAAAGGAAAGGAAATATGTAGTGTTGTTTAGATAATCTACTAGTATACTAGCTGCTTCCTTATTTCCTTCAAAAATGATGAAAATATTGTCCAAAAACCATGTGTAGAACTGGATGTACTGTTTCACTTCTTGCTTACCAAAGATAAATTCTTGTTCCCATGAGGCCATTACCAAATTGGCATAACTTGCCCCACAGGGTGACCCCATAGCTACACCAGTCTTTTGAACATATAACTTATCATTACACAAAATTAAATTATTATACAAGATTATGTCAAGCATTTCCTCTATTAAAGCCACCTCATCAGAGGCTACTGCTTTAGCTCTCAGGTAACTACTGACTCGTTCGATGCCTTCCACATGGGGGATAGAAGAGTATAAATCTACCACATCCACTGTTAGAAAATTGAAGTCAGCATTGAATTCTAAATTCTTGATTTGTGACGAGAATGACTAAGAATCTTTACATATATATTTCTCTTGAGTTACATTGTTAGTCATATTTGTTTTAAAAAAATGTTTTAAGTAGTAATAATGTGGATGTGCCTTTAAGACACAAGATTTTAATTAGAAGTGTCATGTGACAAAAAGGGTGCGTATATATTGCTTGTGTTGAAGTTTGTTCAGTTTCTGATGAAGTCTTGCCACATGTGCAAGACGAAAAGCGCTTCATTAAACTGAAAGAATTAAACTGAGAGAGAATTTGCTTTGGTGTTTCCAAGCTGCCTTTTTGTTTATTACTACATGTATGACAGGCATATCCAGACAAACACTATTAAACCAACATTACTCCAAATGCAGTATAGCAGCACTTACAGTCTGTAGTCAGGTCAGGCACATTCTCTCCTGTTTGTTTGCCTGTTTCCACAGTGTTTGTTGTTGGAGGTGAATCCACAATCCATCTGGGATGCCGTTTGCCAAACAACAGATCTAGTTCCTGTTCACAGTGACTGAAAAGGCCCAACACCACCATGAGGTTCCTAGGTATTGGAATGTGTTTCCATGCAATTGGCTATGGGATTGTTACCACAGCTGTCCCACATGCAATCAGCTAGGGGAGGGCTGCAATTCATGCAGAGACCATCAGCTGATCATGAGCATCACATAAAATACACATGCTGCTGCCTAAGCAAGGCAGGTGTGGGTCCCCACATCCACCAGAGAGGCAGTGGGGGAGGTAGACAGAGGCAAATACATGTCAGGGAGGGGTGGGAGTGTAAAACTGAAGCATGTTTGTGACACACACCTACCAGCACAGCGTATCAACCCCCAGCAACTATGCAGTGCTATCGCAGTTTGATGCAGTTATTGGAAGCACCACATGGGTTACCTGATGTGGAGCACTCAGAACATATATGTGAGGGTGAGTGACATCTGCAACAGGGATACAGTAGATATATGGTAGATGTCATACATGTGCCTGTCTGCATGTACAGGTGTCAGCATCAACACAGGCACACTCACACAGGGACACACACACATTGACACACTTGGCAGGGCCAGGAGTGCAACTCATCACTAGTGGGATTGCCACAACACATCAATATGCAGGTATCACATGCACCACACGTGTCATTTGGAGACTGTATGGGCAAAGGGTACGAGGAGATGTCACACATCAGACAGAATGCTTCAGTATATCCTGGGGGGTTGTAGTGAGTGTGGATGTGGACATACGCACCATAGAACACACACTCACGAACACACAGGGTGCCAGTTCTGACATGCATGGGTGCATATCTACATGGGTGTGTGGTGGTCAACTGTGCCAGCAGGCTGTACAAGGGTAGACAATGGGTATACCTTGGCATCAGGCCACATGACAATGGTCTGCATTGTAACTCAGGCCTGTAGTTACTGCATTTGCCCACACAGGTGGGTATTGCATTCCCCATCCAGTCACCTGGGTGACTATTGTTTGTGGCCAATGCTGTACACCACATACCATGTATGTGTTCCTTAGTCCATGACATGGTTGGTGTCTGGGATGTGCACACCTCCCACATGCATGTACAGTGACATGTGAAACTGTACCTTGGGTGTCTGGCCCATGTTGTAAACACAGATTATCATCAGATGTGTCAGTCTTGCCCACCTGTGGCAGGAACTGGTACTGGGCAATAGGTTTACCCTTCACCTACATTGATGGCATGCAAGCAGCGTTCCCTGATGTCAGTGTCATCTGTCCATACAGGACATGTCGTTAATCATAGTATGTCCATTGTGAGTCACATGTGAAGGCATCACAGGTGGTGCAGGTATCCATTGAGGAACATGGTAGGTCCATTGTCTGCATGTATGTGCATATTGGACAGATGGGCAGGGTGACATGCCCTCTGTAGCCCACTGCTATCACTGCATAGCTACTATCATTGGCCAATATGCAGTGTACTACCCACGTATTGCATGCTGCCTATGCATGTGTGTTCATATGACACATGGGTTGAGTGTGTGCTCTGGGTAATAGTGGGGTTGCTAACTTGGAATGTCTGGCCTTGATGTCACATGTATGGGTATGGATTTGTACCCCAGCCTCCAAGCTAATTTACATCTGTTATCCCTGTATGGTTGACATTGTGATATATAGTTGGGCCACCATAAAATAAATTAGCAAAACCCACGTCACAATGCCCACACTCACCTTTACACAGGATACGGGTTATACACACACATCTGTCATGTCTAGGAGTAGAACCCTTCCCTACCAATTTTTTTACACTACAGTACTACACAGTTATAGTACATGCCACAGACATAACTGGATTACTATTTTCCTACAGGTGTATTTCACAGTGAATGACATCAGCAGGATTACCAAAGCAGGACATTTCAACTGTACTGCAAGTGACTGCCCTAAAATGCATTGCTCCCTACAAAGCCAGTGAAACACACACAAAAAATCCCCAACTGACATGAGTGAGTGTAGAACCCCTGATTAAGGTCTATATCACACTACAGCATAGAGCTGTTATGGGACACACCACAGCAATTGCTAGAGACTTCCTTCCCTAAAGGTGTATTTCACATTGAATGACAACAGCAGGTTTACCAAAGTAGAGCATTTCAACTGTACTGCAAGTGAGTAGCCAAAAATGCATCACACCCTACACAGACAGTGTGACACACAAATAACATCCACAATTGATATGTGTGGGTATAGAACCCCTGATTGAAGTCTATATCACACCACAGTATAGAGCTATCACAGGCCGCACCACAGGCATTACTAAATAACTTTTTCCCCAAAGTGTTACTTCACAATGAATGACATCAGCAGGATTGGCAATGTAGGGCATTTGAAATGTACTGCGAGTGAGTAGCCTATGATGCATTGCTCCATAGACATTGCAACACACACAAAACATCCAGAACTGCCAGGGGTGGAGATGGAACCCTACCACAGTCCTACACCACACTATAGCAGTATGCTGTTACAGGACGCCCTACAGTGATTACAGGGCTATGACTTTCCCACAGGTGTATTTCTAGGTGTGTGACATCAGCGGCCTTGCCAAACTCGAGTATGTGTATTGTACAAGGTGTGAATGTCCTAAAAAGTATTGTTTTCTACTCAGTCACACACACGCACACAGATTCGCACACATACACACAGTTGCCAAGTCTGGGGTTAGAATACCTACCTCACTACTTTATCACACTATAGCAGTACGCAGTTATAAGGCACGCTATGAAGATTACTGGGCTATAATTTTCCCAGAGGTGTATTTCTAGGTAAGTGACATCAGCAGCCTTGACAAAGTCACGTATGTGTATTGTATGGGGTGTGAGTGGCCAAATACACACAGATTCACACACCATCACACACACAGTTGCCAGGTCTAGGGTTAGAACACCTACCTTTATCACCCTATAGCAGTACGCAGTTACAAGGCGCACTATGGAGATTACAGAGTTATGATTTCCCCAGAGGTGTATTTCTAGGTGAATGACATCAGCAGCCTTGACAAAGTCAAGTATGTGTATTATATGGGGTGGGGATGGCCTAAAAACATTGCTTCCTACTCAGTCAGCCACACACACACAGTTGCCAGGTCTGGGGTTAGAACGCCTACCTCACTACTTTATCCCACAGTTACAAGGCACACTACGAGATTACTAGGCTATGCTTTCTCTGGGTCTATATTAGATCAGCAAACGCTTAAAAAAGCGAACTCTGATAAATCAACCTTATGTAAGCGAAAGCTTACAATCTCGAACTGTCAGATCAGCGATTTTTTTTCCTAGGGAAAAAAATCACTGATCCAAAACACATACGCACAACACAAGCACACCAAACAAACAGAAATCCACACACATACACCTAAAATATGACACCTAACCCTACACTAAACTATGCACACACCACTAACTATCCACTTACCTTAATCCAAACCCTAACCCTAAGGTCCGTCACTATCGCACACTCACCTCACCCACTCCCTAACCCTAATTCACTTAAATCCGCCTTAACCCTCATTTCCACACAATTACACACATACCTAACCTGAGCCCTAACCCTAACTCAACTAACCCACCCTAACACTCACATCCACACAATCGCACACTTACCTCAGTCCGACCCGTATCTTTCCACCACAGCACTGAAAATACCGAAGCAACAGAAACGGACAACCAAATTCTTTCCCTAGGAAAAAATTAGAGTTTCTGTTGCTTCGATATTTCTAACTTTCACCAAATTAAGGTCGATCAATCAGCGCTCGCTTGTTTAAGCGTTCGCTGATCTAATATAGACCCGATTTCCCCAGAGCCCTAACCCTAACTCACCTAACCCACCCTAACACTCACATCCACACAATCGCACACTTACCTCAATCCGACCTGTAACTTTCCACCACAGCACTGAAAATACCGAAGCAACAGAAACGGACAACCAAATTCTTTCCCTAGGAAAAAATTTGAGTTTCTGTTGCTTCAATATTTCTAACTTTCACTAAATTAACGTTGATCAATCAGCACTCGCTTTTTTAAGCATTCGCTGATCTAATATAGGCCCGATTTCCCCTGAGGTGTATTTCTAGGTGAGTGACATCAGCAGCCTTGACAAAGCCAAGTATGTGTATTGTACGTGGTGTGAGTGACCTAAAAACATTGTTCCCTAGTCAGTCAGACACACACACACACACACAAATACAGTTGCCAGGTCTGGGGTTAGAACACTAACCTCACTACTTTATCATACTACAGCAGTACACAGTTACAAGGCACGCTACAGAGATTACAGGGCTATGATTTCCCCAGAGGTGTATTTCTAGGTGAGTGACATCAGCAGCCTTGACAAAGTCAAGTATGTGTATTGTACAGCGTGTTAGTGGCCTAAAAACATTGCTCCTTACTCAGTCAGACACACACACAGATTCACACACCATCACACACACACACAGTTGCTAGGTCTGGGGTTAGAACATATACCTCACTACTTTATCACACTACAGCAGTACGCAGTTACAAGGTGCACTACAGAGATTACTGGGCTATGATTTCCCCAGAGGTGTAGTTCTAGGTGAGTGATATCAGCAGCCTTGACATAGTCAAGTATGTGTATGGTACGGGGTGTGAGTGGCCTGAAAAGCATTGCTCTGTATGCAGTCAGACACACGCACACACACAAACACACACACACACACACACACACACACACACACACACACACACACACACACACACACACACACACACACACAGTTGCCAAGTCAGGGGTTAGAATACCTAACTATCTATTTTATCACACTACGGCAGTATGCAGTTTCAAGATGTGCTATGGAAATTACTGGGCTATGATTTCCCCAGAGCTGTATTTCTAGGTGCGTGACATCTGCAGCCTTGCCAATGGTGTGTATATGAACTTTGTGTGAGTAGCCTAGAAAGCATTTCTCTCTACACAGCCAGAGAATGAGACACGCACACATACACACACTCAGACAGTTGCCAAGTCTGGGGTTAGGACTACTACCTAACTAGTTTATCAGTACAGCAGTACACAGTTATGGGATGCGCCATGGAGATTACTGAGATGCAGCTCCACCAAAGGTGTATTTCACATTGGATGACCTAAGCAGGTTTGTTATGATAATGCTATGGGGAGGGCGGTGTGTGCATGGGCCGTAACACATTCATGTTGGAGTTAACATGCCACATGCGGGCACACACAGCATCATATGCCACAGGTACGTGTATACAGCTACTAGCTGACATCTTCCTTGTACAGTCATGTTGCACAGCTGGCACGTGCAACATGCCATCATGCTAACAGGTACTGATGGCTAGTATCTGCAATGAGTGACACCTGCACCTCACATGTTTGGGGACCTTTGGCTGTGTGCTGGGTGGGACAGGCCCAGATGTCTCCTTGTCACGGTCACCCTCTTCAACACATCTATGTCCGTCTATCTTTGGCTTATTATAGTGTGTTGTCCTTACATATATGTCTGCATTCCTATCCACTGTGTATGCAAGGCAGGAGTGGTGCTTACTGACATGTGTCTGCACTGAGAACTGCAACTGCCAGATATGTCTGGTCCACTGTTGTTTGGTGACATGGCCTTCTTTTGTTTGTGTGTGTGAGCATGCCCAGTATGGGCTTTCAGTATGTTGCTGACTGACATTGCCTTAATTCCTCTAAGTGTGTGAGCATGCCCAGTATGGCCATCTATATTGCATGTGTGGATCAAGTCCAGGTGGTTTGTACTGTGGTGCTGACCTTTGTGTTGTACACCGACAGGTACGATGCTGTGTCTGCAGGGTATACATCAGTCATTTGGCATTGACTGCTGCTACATTTCTACTTAGCAGGGGGGACACCAAACCGTTTCTACATTTCTACACAAGGGTGGGCAGGAACACCTCACTGTTACCATAAGTTTACATGGGATGGTGGGCACACCTTACACTTTTACATAGTTGCTAGGACTGTACTGGTATGTCAGGTACACCATTTCAGTCTGCAGTCTTACCTATCGTGCTGGCTAGAGGCATACCAGTGTACTACAGATTGTAGATTTCACTCCCTACATATTAGTTTCTGACTTCTTAGGCTTCACAACTGACATCCAACTGGCTGTCTTGCTGTAGATTGCCTGTGTAGGGCTGAGGTAGGGGTTACCCAAGAGGCTCATTCAGAGGCCATAGTACAGCATTTGTTTGTGTTTGTCTACACCTATCCTGCTGGCTGTCACTGTTGTTGGGTATGTGCCCCCCCCTCTGACTGGCATGTGTGAGTCACTTACCTTGTGGGTGTCCCAATATTGAGGGTGGTGATGCAGGGCTGCCTATGTCGGATGTATATAGTACACTCCCTATACATGGCTGAGCACAGGTAGTGTCATGTTTGGCATCCCTTTTACTGTATGTGCAAGTTGGAGAGAGGTGTCATTCCCTAGGTCCCTACTGTGTCAGTGCATGTGCTATGCATTGCCTCTTGGCCAAGGCCAGGGCATACTGGGCTCACCTCCTTCTGCCTACTGGAGCAGGCACAGGTTGTTCCTCCTCTGAGTCACTCTGCGCCTGTGCAGGCATTGGTACTGGTGGGGGGCTGTGTGGCCCTGCCCCGTGCTGTCCCTGCTTCAGCTGTTTCCGCAGGATCATATTGTGTAGCATAGCACATATAAGGACAATTTGGGTACATGTAGTTGGTGAGTACTGCAAGGCTCCACCGGATGTGTCCAGGCACTGGAACCATGACTTGAGCATCCCAAAAACATGGTCTATTATGATTCACGTTTGTGAGTGTGCATCATTATAGAGTTCTTGATCGGGTGTGTGTGCATTTCTGATGGGTGTCATCAGCCATAGCGCCAGTGCGTATCCAGCATCCCCCACTAGTTGACCGTGTGGGATGTCCCCATTGGCAAATGTCTGGTAAAGCTGCGTCAGATGCCAGATGTGGGAATCGTGGTAGCTTCCAGGGCAGCCAGCACACACATTCATTATTATACCCTGGGCATCGCACACGGCCTGGCAGTTGATGGAGGGGAAGCCCTTGCAGTTAATGTAGAACATACCCTACTCACCTGGTGGTGCTTTAATGCATATGTGCATGCAGTCTATTGCACCCACTACCTCAGGGTATTCTGCTATCTGGTGGAAGAGATGCATATTGCTGGCCAATGCCTCATGGGTGATGGGGAAATATACATGCTCACCGACATGTGCTGACATGGCATCCAGGAACTGATAGAGTACCCTGGATGCTGATGCCTGTGAAACCCCCATCATATCCCTAGTTGGCTTTTGGAAGGTACCTGTAGCTAGTATTCTTAGACCTACACATACCTTGGTATCCAATGGGATGGGTTCCCCTCTGTTAGGTCTGTGTGTGAGGCATGGCCGGCACAACTCAACAATTTGCTGTAGGAGGTCCCTGTCCACCCTATAGCGCTCCACTATCTCCAGCTCATGTAGCCCTTGGTAAGTTACCCTGGGTCTGTACACTCTTCACCGTCTCCTCACTGTGGGTTGCTCAGCAGCATTCACATCCTCACCACCCTCTTGCACATGCTGGTTTATGATAGCAAATGCAGCCCCTAACATTTTTTCCTCTTGCTTTCATTTTGTAAAATTTCCCTGTCTGTATAGACCGGTGGTGCAAGGTTTTTGGGAAAAACAAGGAGAAAGGTGTTTGCATAGTTTATAGTGGTGTGCTAGGCTGGGCTGGTCTGCTACCTGTGTAACTGGCTGATTCTGATACATTTCATCTGTCAGCTAAGCTAGTTCTCCTTGATTACCTTCCTAGTGCTGTTTTCCCTTCCCATTGCCTCCCTGTTTAAGCCCGTGTGTGCGCTGCACAAACAGAATGCTCAAATGTGTACAGAGCTGCTTTTTTCTGGTTTAACTTCCTTTTTCTTCCTGTAGGACCTGGTGCGTGACGTGCACACCTGCTTACACTTTGTAAAGTGTGCTAGGCAGGTTTAGACACACCCCTGGCTTAGCTGTGCTAACCTAAGAGCAATCTCGAGCCACAGGTCTCCAATACGCTTACAGTATGCCTGACATACCCCCATGATGTCACCTATATCCTAGTCTTGCACCCAGCTATTTATACTCTTACACTCTTGGGACCTGCCTCACATCCTGGGAAAATCTGGAATTCACTAACCTTTCCCTCATTTGCATAGGATTGCCTATTAATGCATAGTTACATGTCGCACACTGAGCCTCCCCCCTTAGCAACCACTACTCACTGGCCAGGTTGTCTTTTGCCTGCCATTGACTTGCATGGCAGAATACTGATTTTAGTTAGAATGCTTATTTTAGGTTTATTTTATTGATCTACCCCCGATCCTGTTTGAGTGTCGCTGCCCTATACTTAACCAGGCGAGATCGGCATAAAAAATTAAAAGTTGTTTTTTTTTTTTATTTATTAAACATGTTGCAATGCCAATGGCCTTTTACTTCACCATTGGCATACTTCCTCAGTAATATGCAGCCTTTATTTGGAGCTGTCGTAGCTCCATTTTGTGGTTTGCAGAAATGTACTTGGTTACTAACCAAGTACATTTCAGCAGACTGCACTCATCCTGCACTGAAAGCTACCGGTTTTCTGGATTGCATATTACCCTCATTTGCATGGTTTTCACCTGCAAATGAGGGTAATATGAATACAGGAGCTCGGTCCATGCAGGATTAGCCTAAGAGCTCACGTGCACTTCCTGGGAACTCGTTCCTGGATCACACGTCAACCATATTGCTGAAAATAGCTCTTAAACTAATCCTGCAGGCTATAAAGGGCTTCGTAAATCCGGGGGAAAGTGTATATACATTTATATATACATACATATACATACAAATATGTGTGTGTGTGTGTGTGTGTATGTGTATATATTATATATATATATATATATATATATATATATATACACACACACACACACATATATATATATATATATATATATATATACATATATGTGTGTGTGTGTGTGTGTGTATATATATATATATATATATATATATATATGTATATATATATATATATATATATATATATATATATATATATATATATATGTGTAAATAGACAATAAAATGTTAAGCTTAATTTATCATTAATTTCACAGAAAATATTTTAATAATTCATAGATTTGGAATTCATTTCCTAAATCAACCTAATGGCCAAAGCTGTCTATCACACGTATTTGAAGGAAGTTTACTACTGAAACCTTGAAACTGCATCCATCGATCGGCCTTAATGTCAAACCAATATCTTGAAAATTGTAACAGCAAACAAGCAGAAGACTTGAAACTGAATACATCAACTCCATTATTTCGATGTATTCAACATAGCAGGAGGTGACGTCAGTCACCCAAACTATGTACCATCCTATACAGTGACACTCTAGAGTGAACGGTGCATCACTTTTACTATTTTGCAGGGGGGCAAGCCCCCCCTGCACCCCCCACACCACCTGCAAATTATATATACCAACTCCAAGATTGCACTACATTAAGGAAATGGGTTATTTCCCTTTTCCCTCACTGAACTGCGATCTCCATTCAAAATTCATATCTCAAATATTCAAACTACACTACGCATGCGATGTAGTCTAGTCGATGTATTTGGGTTCGCAAAACTGCCTCTTGGAAAAGAATATGTCATCATCACATTTTGGATATCCTGTTCATTGTCTTGAGTATAATGCTTCATAGAGGGCTATGACTGTTAGTTCTCCATAGCTTCATGCTACAGTCATGGGTTTGATTCATGTAAGATCATGTGCAACAAGTTTTTTATAATTTTTTTGGTATAATTACACTGGGCTTTCTGATTCTAAAATGTGGAGTTTCTACTTTAATTACTTCAGTTGACATATATTTATTAAATTTAATAAAATAAAGCCCCTCGGGGCTCCATGCTGAGACTGCTTCTACTTGTCATCTGCTTCTTGGAGGTAGAGGCTGATGTTGGGTGCCCTTTGGCTGACTAGGTTTGCGAATGGCTGTTGGTTGGGAGTTATAGGTTCATAGGTTCATAGGTTGGTACTAGGCTATTGGCCCTAGGGCCTATACAAGCCTAGCCATAACAATTCCCTGGCTATTTCTTCCCACACTATTTATTTCCCTGGACCCCTGTCTAGCAGGGTGACTGATGTGATCCCCGGGGTGAATTTCCTTTCTCCCATCCAATCATCAAGGTTCCTTTTTAAGAGAGCCAAAGAGGCACTCTGCATGACATGTATGGGCAGTCTTTTCCAGAGTCTGGGGAGTCTCTGGGTCAGGAACCTATCCCTCCAGCATGCTTTGTTTATTGTGATGACAAGATTTAGATTCCTGGAGCATGTGGCTCTGAGGGATTGGGATTGCTTTAAGTGTAGCATGTCCAACAGCTCTGGGTTTGACATGGCCTTGTATGTTAAGCAGAGATCGCCTCGGAGTAGACGATATGTGACAGAGTATAGCTGGAGTTTTTTAAGGCGGTCAGCATAGGGCATCTGCTTTAGGCCTGTGATTCTTTTAGTGAGGTACTTCTGTGGCCTTTCCAGTTGTTGCAGATGTCTTGAGAGGTACATACCAAATGGGCCATTGTATTCTATAATGGGTCTAATGAGGGATGAGTACAGTGGGACAATGTCCTCCTTTTTTCTGGATAAAAAGCCCTTAGTGATGATGTGCGCCACATAGAAGGATTTCCTGACTGTTGTGGCGATGAGGTTATTGAAGGTGAGACCACTGTCCACCTGTGTCCCTAAGTCTCTTATCACACTTTCGATGTTTAGTGTACTGTCACCTATGTGATAATTCACGGGTACATGTTTTTTCCCAAAGGGGATAACTATACATTTCTTGGCATTGAGCTTGAGCCCATGGCTCTGGCTCCAAACATCTGTTTCTGTAAGGCCCTTTTGTAGAGTATCCACATCATTTGGGGATTCAATAATGGCTCCCAGTTTGCAGTCATCTGCAAACTTTGTTAGCCAGAGTCCCTTAGTGTTGGCCTGTACTTTAGAGAAGTAGATGCCAAACAAGAGAGGTCCCAGGACTGAACTCTGAGGTGCTCCACTTGTCACTTGTCTGGAGCTGGATTTGGAGTCAGCTACTTAGCTACTTTTACAGTGTGGATTACCCCCATGACATGATTACCCCTATGACACAAACATCCTGTTGGGGCATCTGGTTCAGGTAGATGACTGGTGACAAGGTCATGGATTGGGGCGTGGTGACAGGAGGTGCATTGTTGTGCTTTTTAGAAGAGTTGCTATCCAGGATGATTACTCTGCCGATGGGAAACCAGTGGTACACAGCCCAGTGATCAGGGATTTGGGAATCTAGTGTACAATGATCTGGCTTTTGACCAGCATGTGGCCAAAGTGGTTGGTGGATCATGCTTTGTTAGCCAGGTAGTGGATGGGGGTGAAGTATCTAGGTCCAGGGAGGCCACAGTGTCTCTTTGTTCAGCCTTTATTGGATCCATCATTGCATGTCCTACCCTTTTCAGCATGTGGGTGGCCAAACATGTGCAGTGGTTGTTGCATTCACAGGGGCTCCCTGATGAGAGGGTCAAGGATGTGTACATGTTGTCCTGTATGGATTGCCTCAGGATCCTGTTGCTGTGCTCAGTCTCCTGTGGATTAATGGGGGGGGGGGGGTCTGTGCCTGGCATGTGGAACAATCTCAGATCCATCTCTGGTTGACTTTTTTCATGTCCAAGAGGTGAATGGCATCAGATACACTGAATCCAGGGAATTGGGCTTTGCTTGTGACATGGGTGGGATAGAACAGTCTCCCCATAAATATTAACCAGAGTCATCCGTAAGTCTATTTATGTGTTACCTTGATTAATGGATGGGAAATCAGAACTTCACCCCCTGGTCTGGCCTCTACATCTCTGATTGACAGAGGCAGACAGTACCTATGCCCAAAGTATCATATCCCTCCCAACACTTACTCTTTAGAAACTTCATAACTAACATAGCCTGTACTAACAGATGCTCATGATACATAGGGATGTAATTGGGCTGGATTACGTGACTAAGCTTATAGAATACCCGATGGCCATTAATCTTATGTATACCTATGAATCTATGAACTTATAATTAACTTGTTTTTGGTAGCTATATGCTGAGCAACTGTCCAATTATCCTGATTCCATGCCATCCAGCTTGGCATCCTGATGATGCAGCAGAGGGGAGAAACAACCTGTAGTTGGTAGGCATGTTTTCTGTTGTCTGCAGTAGATTTTATTAAAATGCAACCAGAATGCAACACATTCAGTTCCTCAGTTAGACAATAAATCAGAAAATAAACACAACTACATTCAACTGAGAACTAACAAAATTAAGATAGAACAAGATACAATTTTTAGTGAGGTGTATAGTGCTTGCCATACAGTGTAATAAAAAGATGTAAAACTGTAATGAATGGTTGTCTACCAATGGACTGATCACTTTTAGGGAGGAAACAGTGAATGTGTGAATATCTCAGTGATATCCCTACAGTACTGTAAGCTAGTAAAACACTTTCACTCTCCTACAGTGTTTCTTTTCTTTCTTTCTTTCTTTCTTTCTTTCTTTCTTTCTTTCTTTCTTTCTTTCTTTCTTTCTTTCTTTTTATCCCATGTAACTGTTAGTACATCAAGCAGATAAAGCTCACTGCACCACAAAGAATTTCAGTTGGTTCAGCAATCATAATCTTTTATTGTATTAGTTTGACATGGATACAATGATTCATTTCTCCAGCTTCACTATTCAGGTGAATTTATTGGCATACATGTCTCAAACACAAAATAAGTTGATTATTACAAAGACCCAATCAGAGCCATCTATTTTTATTCATATTAGCTACTAGATAGTGCACTGCTCAAGGGACTAGTGGTGAAAAGAAAGCGCTTGGAATAAGATGAGCATCTGCAAAGATGTAGTTGCAATAATGTGATCATTACACAGTAGACGGCTGTTTACTATTGTAAGATAGATGGCTTTTTACAATGTGACATCTGAATTATTACATTCTATACCAAGTATAATCAACATTACAAGGAATTTATTTGCAGCTCATGGAGTGCCATAATTAGACTCTATAATCAGCAAAAAGATAAAGTTGTTAAGGGCTTCCTTATAGGTTCATAGATTCATAGGTGTGTACTAGGCTAATGGCCCTGGAGCCTTTACAAGCCTAACCCAAACAAAAAAAATTGCCAGGCACCGTGCCACCCAGGGCTAGTTCACAGTGCCCATATCCATTAGGACAACTGGAATGATCCCTGGAGTGAACTTTTTGTTACCCATCCATTCGGCAAAATTTCTCTTGAAGAGGGCCAATGAGGTGCTCTGCTTGACATGAATGGGAAGCTTATTCCAGAGTATGGGCAGTCTTTGGGAGATGAACCTGTCCCCTCCAGCATGTTCTGTTAATTGTGGTAATGAGGATGTGATCTCTGGAGCATATGGCGCAGGGGGATTGGGATTTCTTTAGGTGTAGCATTTCAAGTAGGGCTGGGTCGGACATGGCTTTGTAAGTCAAGCAGAGATCACCTCTAAGTAGACAATAAGAGACTGAGAACCGCTGAAGCTTCTTGAGTCTGTCCATGTAAGACATGTGTTTAAGGCCTAGGATCCTTTTTGTAAGGTACTTTTGTGGCCTCTCCAGCTGTTGTAGGTGTCTGGTCAGGTACATGCCAAATGGGGCATTATATTCGATGATTGATCTAATGATGAATGAGTAGACAGGGATAATGACCTCTTTTTTCCTGGATTCGAAACCTTTGGTTATAAGATGTGTCACATAGAAGGACTTTCTGACCACAGTAGCAATGTGGTGGTCGAAGGTGAGGTGGCTGTCGACCTGGGTGCCCAGATCTCTTATGGCCCCTTCAGTGTTCAGTGGACTCCTATCAACGTGGTAATTTGTAGGAACTGAGTTTTTTCCAAAGGGGATGATAATGCATTTTTTGGCGTTAAGCTTCAGGCCATGGTTCTAACAGCAATCAATGGTCTCAAAGAGGCCCTTTTATAGGATGTCTGCATCACTTGGGGAGTTGATAATGACTCCTAGCTTGCAGTCATCAGCGAACTTGGTCAACCAGAGTCCTTCTGTGTTGGCCTGGACTTCTGAGAAGTAGATGCCAAACAGGAGAGGGCCCAGGACCAAGGCCTGTAGGACTCCACTAGTGATTGATTGATAGTCTGACTTGGAATCCTCAACTTTGACTCTCTGGGTCCTGTCTGTGACACACTTTGCAACCCACCTAGTGATGTAAGGATTGATGCCTTAGTTGAAGACCTGAACCTATCAGTACTTAGGATGCTTACAAAAGATTGTTAATGATGTTTTAAGTGCTGTTAAGATTGCAGCAACAGAAGATAGTGTTGACCAGCAAAGAGCAGCAGCAGAAAGTTAAAAATCTTTTTTAAAAAACTTAAAATCTGCTAGAACTTCAAGTTGCAACACTTCCAAAGAGAAAATGTGTTATACTGAACTATCTTATAAATTTTAATGTCATTAATTTTATGAAGGGGCACTTTGCTTTGTCTGCTATCCATACCTCTCAAATGTCACTGATTTTGTCTCATATGCTTTACCCTGTCTCTCAAAAAAATGAATTTCTGGTAAATCACACAGGATTACTCTCAGTCAATAATGCCAAACAGCAGACTTTCTTATTTTTTATTGTTCAGAAAAGGCAGGTTGATGCATAACCTGTTGTTCTTTTAACTTTTTAAGTAAATTAGAACAATATTTAAAAACTGTCCCTGATTTGATCCTTTGTTCCCTCATTATTTTTAGGTTTGTCAAAAATTCTTAGTAAAACAAATTGAGTGTTCTGCTTCTGTCCATTTAACAGCAAAGTGCTTTACCAACTTTCCAGTCTGGTAAAATCACTCTCCTACAGTCTGACTTTCTTTTTTTGCTTGTGACTGGTAGTACATGGAGCAGATAAAGCTTAGTGCACTACAAAGAATTTTGATGGGGTCACTGATCAACTTTTTTATGATGTGTTCTAGACATGGATGCCAAGATTCACCTCTCCAGTTTCCCTCTTGAGAAGAGTTTCTTGGCATCCATGTTCAGATTCATAATAAATTGCTTATGATCAGAGACCCAATCATAACCATCCATATTGTATTTATACTAGCTGCCAGGTAATGCAAATATCAAAACTGGATGAAATATTTTTACAGTTCATACAAAAAATGCAGAATGTTATTAGGAAAAGTACAGAAGTTATGACAGTAAAAGAAGTTGAAATTAATATAACAGATACGTATTGCAGCATATAGCTAAGATTCAATCAAACATTACCAGCATTTTGCATTATGTACAATATAATTCACAAGTCAGTGGAAAAGCAGGTAGGCATTATAAAGGAAGGTCATATAGTGGGAGAATTTTGCAATACATTTCATTAAAGATTACATATTTCTCACTGTTTGATAATATGATTATATTTATCAGTCATTTTTGTCACTCTCTGTTTTTAAACAGGGGTTTCTGAGTAGTATCTCACATTCCTACTGGAAGTTGGAAGAACTCTCTGCTATGTGATATTCAGATTTTATGCTAGTTGGATGTCTAGATGTTTAACTGGATGTTCTTACTTTCAAGAGATTTCGTTCCTACTGTCAATGTCTGTGGGTTGAGAGGTATGGCTGATTGCACAACATTCTGCATCTCTTTGTATTGAAATCTGCTGCAGAGTACTTAAAACAAGCCTATCCAGTATTACATCATCAGAAAGCAGGGCAAGTTGGCAGAGATACTTGAAGGATCGAACAGCTGTTCAGCATGGAGAAAATACTAACAACTTTATTGTAATTAATAAATATAGTTCCACTGGAGTAACTAAAATAAAAACTGCAAATTTTAGCATTAGAAAGCCCACTTTACATGACAACAACATACCTACAGCACAAAAAAGGGGTAGACAAACTTTTGCACGTGATCTTCATTTCAATGCCATGCAGCTGAGTAAGGCACTTAGCATAACATAACACATCCCCCAGTCTTAGGAAAATAAGTTTTTCATTATAATCAGGTCAAATTTACTGATTAAAGTTTTCTAAACAATTTTTGTACTGTACATATAGTGAAGAAACATGTGTTGGGCAATGGCAGTCAAGCATTATACCCTGGGATACACTAGTAGTGGTGGGTCTTTTGCAGGAGGTAGAGACACCTACCCTAATTTCCAGAGTTCTATTTCTGAGCCAGTTTGCTATCCGGTGAGTTACATAGGGATAAACATTTACCTGGGAGAGTTTATCAATCTTTGCATGGTCTAGATGGGGGAATGGTGTACAAATTTTGCTCCATATTTGCTTCAGTAACCCTTTTGAATATATCATCTAGGTTAAGCAGGCAAAAACTGCCCTCAGTAAAACCAAACTGACTTGGGTCAAGAGTTTGTAAGTTGTCTATGTCCGTATTTATTATTTCCATAGAGATCCTCTCCATAGCCTTACAGATGAGGCTGATCAGACTTATGGGCTAATAATTACCTAAGTCCATTGCAGTCACACCTTTGTGCTGGGAATACGTATTGGTGTCCTCCATCATCTGGCACAAAGCCTGTTTGAAGGCTAATATTGACTAGATGAAAGTAAACATAGAAAAATCAGATTTAAAATAAAATACATGTAAACAATACAAAAAATAGAAAATCAAGTAAGGCATAAATTCTTTGATTATGGAATGAATTCTAGATTTTCTGAACTTATGTTGGACTATGGATTCAAATGTACCTCTAAGGCTGAGTTGACATGCTCTGCTGATACACTTTTTCATTGACCAGCATTACCACCTCATACCATCTCAAAAGAAAATACATATAAGAAATGGTTAGAACATATATAAACTGACACCCTATCACTGTGCATCTCAGTAGTGTATTGTTTTAAATGGGTTCCTGTCAATCCATTAACAACAGTTTTCTCAAGTGCTGTTTGATCAATGAGAAAGGAGCAAAACAAGTTTGGCCAACAGTGGAGTTTTCTTTTTTCTTCACATTGTGCTACCTCAGAGTAGGTATATTTAAGTTTGGGAGTGTGTGTCCCAACAAGGGGGTTCAGGAAGGTTTTCCCCTTGCAAAAAAATGTATCTCCAAAGCTCAGCGAAGCTTGTTTCACTGTTTTACTGTCACTCATACAGCACTCAATGAAAGTGTTGCTGATGAACCGACGTATGTATGTTTAAATTACTGACTCTTGTCAATTAGCACGCTTATTCTTTCAGCAAAAATGCAGAGCTTCCTGTGTATTATCAACTTCATATATAATTCTGCAGTACAATCAGAGCAGACATGAACAAAATTGATTGCTGTTCAATTTAAGGCACTTAAGCCTCCAAATTTATTGCTGCACAAGTATGATTTTTTTTGTAACCTCCAAGCTCCTGCTTGACAGCCTGAGTTATCTTTCAGAGTACCTACTAGCTTTACAGGTATTATATACACCAGCAATCACTAAATTGAAAAAAAAAAAAATATATATATATATATATATATATATATATATATATATATATATATATATATATATTTATGTATACACACACACACACACACACACATATATATATATATATATATATATATATATATATATATCTACCTATATATATAAATATATATATATATATATATATATATATTTATGCATTTCATAGTAATTTTTTTTATGCATATACGCAATGTAATCTGAAAAGACTTGTTTGTGGCTTCCTGCAAGTCATTAAAATCAATTAGCTTTACAAGTACAAATGAAGACAAGGTGTTCTGCTATGACTTGCATTATAAAATCTTTGCAGAGTGCTGTTTTCCCTCAGTCCTATTCAGCAAGACATTTAGATGGAGTATTTGGAGAGTAATTATCAGACAATATAACAAATGACAGAAACAACGGTAGGGCCATTCCTACAATAGCTCACTTAATTGGAGGTAGCTCAATCAGGTATCATATAAGAAGCAATTCCTTCACAAATATACATTTTCCTCGCCATCTTTTAAAATGCTCTAGTCAAGAAGAACTCAGACAGAGTAATAATTTTTTGCTGATATAGTTCCTGATTTTGTACATTTGTTAAAGGAAATATCTAGTCCATAATTTTCTGTAGGCAGTAGAGGAAGCATAAGACATTTGAGAATTAAAATAGATTAAATACATTGAAATGGAAACTTGGTTTGCATTCCTTAAGAGAAATAAATAAGCAAACAATGAAAATCCAGGTGCACCAAAAGCATTGTTTGTTGGTACAACAAATATGTCTTCAATGATTTTCAACGAATATTGCAAAGTACTACCAACACTGTGAAAGCTCAAAGATTGATATCATAAATGTACTGGTGCTGAAAATAAGTTGATCTGAAAGCTACAACTTTGATGCTCTTTCTTTAATTAATTGATGCAGGGAGAAAGGTTCCTTTGGCCACTACTGTTTGGTCATTATAATTAAACTAATTGAGTGATATAACCATGCAAAACCTTCTATGCCACTTGCATTCTAGTCCAGAAAACTGAGCTGGCAGTTAATAATTTCATCACTGTTCCTGTGATGCTGAATGTCATGCTTTTAAAACATTTTTCAATAGCTCAAAAAAACCCCTCAAAATAAGAAGATTGGTGCACTAAAAAATCAATAAAATACAAAATACACTATGGGAGACAGAAACTCACTGTAACTCCAAATAATAAAGTTAAGCTATTTTGCCTTTTATTGAACAAGGCTTCAACGGAACTATTCCCAAATTTTACACACTTCTATAAATATTTTTGTAAAATCATCCCCACAACAAAAATACACCAGTCAGCATTAGAAAATGTAATTTGTTTTCAAAATATACTTAATATTCAAACTGTCATTAATACCAGGAAGGGAAGAAGCATTCATTTTGATTTGCTAATATGACCTTCACAAAGTGGAGGAATTTGTCTCTTATCCATGTCATTATGGTGACATGTTTGGGGTATTTAAGCCCAACTCACTCCTGGGGGGTTGTACATATTGGTGAGTCGAGGAGTAACACTTTGTTACCTCTCACCCAGCAACCTTGGTGTGTTCTTGTTTTTTTATTAAAAATAAAATGTGGAAAATATACATACTAAAGGGGAAAGGGAGGGACTGAGTTTTTTTGCAGATGGTTTCTCCACACCTGAGAGGGTTAGTTGCAGGCATTACGCTTCACTACTGTTCAGATTTTCTCAGCATGTCCAGATTTTGTCTCATATTGTTGGTCTGTCCTCACAAAATTCATAGTTTATTGGTAAATCTCTGAGGACTTAAGGCATTAATAATATCATACATTTGAGTTTCAGAGTTCTTCTCACATAATACATGCTAACACGGGTCTTGGGCTTGCAACATTATAAGTTTACAAGAGCAATATTTAAAATCAGTCCCTATTTTGAGACTTTGTCTCTTCATGTTTTGTCCAGACATCTTGTACTAGGAGGTTGAGAGGTATGATGGGTGTGCCTGCTGGGTGTCAAGTTTTGTAGTTTTACTTTGTACTTATAACTTTAGGGATTATATTTAAAGAACCTGTCTTGTAGTTACCATAGTTTGGTTGGTGATTAACTTCCTTGTGGTTTTGTTTCCTTTGCTGTTTTATTTATTTATTTATTTTATTGATTTAGATTGGTGTTATCAGAGATTTGAAGGCTAAAAGTGTTTTTCTTTTTGGGTGCTTGCACCTCCTCCTGCAAAGGAGCAGTTTATGCTGAATTTCCAGATGAGATGGAAATAGCTAGTGGCCCAGGCCAAGGCATGCATCAAAGAGGTGGCAGCTTAGCAGAGACAGACCAGACCTGATGGGAATGAACCAAGGAAAAGATTACAGGTTGAACAGGTGATAGAACAGATGGATGGAGTTCCTCCAGTCATGTGTCCCAGAGCCCAGGGAAAAAAGAGGACATGAGGTGGGATCAGGTGAATCCTCCAGTACAGTGCCTGTTTCCACAGAGCCATCTGAGGTGGCAGGTAGTTTATTTAAATTGTTGATTACTAAGAAGTCAGATATTGCGCAATTAGCTGATGAGTATCTGTGTACCTTTTTGGACACTTTGTCTGAAGCTGATAGTGTCAGGTTTTTCTATTTGTTTGTTGAGAAAGGATTTCAAGATGCAGGTGGTCTTACAGGCAGCTGCTCCATGGATTCCAGTGATGTTTCATGAGCGTTTCCTTGTGAGCCAGTTCTTACAGGACAAGGTTTAAAAGGAGAAATATGAGGAAGTTTTCAACCTTATCAACAGTGCAGGTGTTCAGTGTCTCATTGATGTCCAAGTTAACGTTAGTAACTTAATGATAGCCATGGAGGTCCTAGGGAAGAAGCAATAACGTAGAGCCCAGGTAAGCAACTGGGGTAATTGGGTATCTGAGAGTAACCCTAGCCAATGCTTTAGCTTTGTTAGCTTATTTTCAGTTCGTTAAGTATGTACAAAAATTTAAGGAGGGCTTTTATGGTTATGCTATGATCCAAAGTTCAGGAGACTCAAACCCATGGACCCCGGCAGAATAAGCACATAGACACCTGGTTAAGTCTCATGGTTGACAAGGCCCAGGCTTTACCTCTGGGGCTCATGGAAGAAAGTCACAATAAGTTGAAAATCATGTTGGACCTTCAATAACAGATTTTGCCTGTGACCGGAATGTCATTTCCAGCATGTTTCTCATGTTGTGGTAAAGGACATCTTGTTCTTAGGTGCTGTGCAAAGGATGGTTTGGTGGAGGGTGAAAAAAAGCAGTGGCATCCAAGGAGCAGGCTGCTGAGGTCTCCCTGGTTAGTCCAGTTACAGATTATCAGCCATTTTACAGTTCAAGGGGGGCTCCTTTTAATCACTCCCATTCAAGGTGAAGTTTTTCCATTTGTGGTGAAGTCTGACATTCTGTTTTATTTGTTGACAGGTTATCCCAATAAGTCATTAAAGCAAGAAATTTTGGAAGGGTTTTCTCAGAGGTTTTCATTGAAGGATAGAGTGGTGCCTCAGTTCCACACATGTCGCAATTTGTGTTCCATATATGGTAAAGAAAAGGAGTTGAATGACCTCCTTGAGAAGGAAATTTCAACAGGCAGGGTGTTGGGACACTTTTCTACTCCTCCACTCATCACCTTCAGATTTCCCCCTAGTCTTAGTAACAAAAAGGCCCCTGGACATTATGGACTCATTCATCATCTGTCATTCCCTCTGGACATTTTGGATAATGACAGTATCAGCCGAGAGGATGCAAAGGGTAAATATTCTACTCTGGAGGATGCCATTTACATCATTAGATGGTTCAATGATCCCTGTTTGATGAAGGCTGATATTGTGTCTGCCTTTTGCTTACTTCCCATCTGTCCATCTGGCAGATTGGTGTTTCCTGGTGCTGATGGTTGATGGGGTGTTTTTCATGGACACTGCCATGCATATGGGATATTCAGTCACTTGCTCCATGTTCAAAAAATGTAGCTCAGTGTTACATTAGATTTGGCAACAGAGGGATCCAGTGCAGTCAGCGGTGCACTACTTGTATGATTTCCTGTTCATTGGTGAAGGAGGGCAGAGGTCAATTTTAATGGATTTTGGCAATTCTGTGTGGAGCTTAGGAATCCCATAGCAGAAGGGAAATCAGAAGGCCCAGTAAATCTTTGCATTTCCTGGGGTTAGAAAGTGATGTTACACACTCCATTTGCAGACTTCCCCTAGATTATTCACCAATTTTTGAACTTCAAAAGGGTTAGAATTTCCCTGAGTCATGGAACTGTTGAGCCTTCTTAATTTTGCCTGCAGAGCAATTGCTTTAGGCAGGCCATTCATCAGGAGCCTAGCTAATTTTCTACAGGGGAAAATGGCTGCATCACATGGTAAGAATGACGAAAGAGTTAAGGAAGACTTATCAATGTGGAAATATTATTTGGCTCAATACAACAGGATAATTTTTTTGCAGGAGGATTAGATGTCATCCACGGAAGTTTAGTTGTTCACTGATGTAGTGGATACTTTTGGGACAGATGCCCACTGTCAGCACAGATGGTTATCTTCCCCATGGATATCCTGATGAAATGATTAGATTAAAAAGGATATTACATTCTTGAAGCTTATGCCCCTTTGTTTGGTATTGGTGATTTGGGGTGATCTCTTGAGTGATATGAAGGTGGTTTTACATTGTAACAATCTGGCAATAGTTCATGCTTTGAACAAAAGATTGTCCGGGTCTTGTAGGGTATAGTCCTTATTCAGGCAATTCATGCTACAATTTATTTATTTATTTATTTATTTATTTATTTATTTATTTATATTTGTTGACCAGGAGTGTCCGACTGGACGTAGGTCCATTTTCAGCGGAGGCCCAGGAAGAAAAGCTCCACAGTTAAAATAAACAGACAGTAGTTACATTGGATTACATAGTGATTAACAATTTACATAGCAATTACTTACAACATATTTACAGATGAAGAACATAGTACATCAGTAGACAACTAGAATCTTTATCTGTGAAGTACATAACAGACAATGTTACAATAAGAAGTTCCTGCTGTATAATAAGTACTAGGCTTATGAGCATCTGAGCTTACTATAATCAAGGTAGTTAGTGGAGTGGAAAGAAATGTAGTGGTTGGATGGGGTGGGTGATATTAGAGTGGGAGTCGCAAGGGCATAGCCAGCATGTTTTTAGGTGCGCTTTTAGTAAAGTTTTGAAGTGGGTGCATGATGGTCTGGAGGTAATTGTGGGTGGGAGGGAGTTCCATAATTTGGCTATAGTGCAAGGGAATAGTGCTTCACCAGCAGAGTTTTTGGCTTTAGTGATATGCAAGTGATTTTTGTTGCTGGATCTTAGTGGCCTGGTGGTGCGATAGGGTTGGAGTAGATTCTGGAGGGATGGGACATTTAGTGGATGGTTTACTAGTTTGTGGGTGAGTGAGAGTTGATACCATTGAAGGAGGTGAGGGAGGTCAAGCCAGCCCAGTTCAGCAAGTGAGAGACAGTGGTGACTACGGTAGGATGCCCCTGTGGCGAATTTGGCAATTTTGTTGTAGCAGGTCTCTAGCTTGTTTAGATTGCATTGCCTTAGGTTGATATATATTGGAGAGGCATAAAGTAGGGTGGAGATAAGGTGGGAATTTGCTATTGAAATCTTTGCTGCTTTGGTGAGAAGTTGCTTATTTCCGTATAATGCTCCTAGTTTTTTGTGGACTTTTTTATGGTCATGGATATGTGAATGTCAAATTTTAGTTTATTGTCTATTTCCACTCCTAGCAATTTGGTGTGTTCAGTTGGGTATATAGTGGTGTTGTCTTTTGCTGTGATGTTAAAATGAGAGTTGTTTTGAGTATGTTTGGTGGGTTGGAAGATGAGTAGTCTAGCTTTGATTGGGTTGAGTATTATTTGGGCATCGGATAACCAAGTTTCAACAGAGGAAAAGGCTTCCTGTGTGACTTTTTGCAGTTGGGTAGGGACTGGGCTGAGCAGATGATGTTTGAGTCATCTGGATATTGTATGAGTGTGCCATATTTGGTGGCAGAGGCTAGATTATTGGTGAAAACAGAGAAGAGTAGGGGTCCAAGGATGGATCCTTGGGGAACCCCTATGGAGAGAGGTAATTGGGGAGATATGTCATTCTGTCATACAACGGATTGTTGGCGGTCAGACAGGTAACTCTGAAACCAGTTGGTGACTGATTGTGAGAAGGATAGGTTACTGAGGACAGAGATAAGTTGTTTGTGTGGGACCATGTCAAATGCTTTAGATAGGTCTAGGAAAGTAGCAGAGGAGAGATAGCCATTGTTTTTATGCTGAAGGATAGTGTTAGTAAAGGAGAGTAAGGCAGTGGTGGTGCTATGGTTTGGTCAGAAACCGTGCTGAGTATTGGAAAGGAGGTTGTTAGTAAGGAGGTAGTCTGAGACGTAAGAGTGTATGCATCTCTCTAGTATTTTGGAGAGTGGAGAGAGAATAGCTATGGGACAGTAATTGGTTAGTTCTGTGGAGGGTCCGCCTTTGTGGAGGGGAATTATATGTGATACTTTCCACAGTGTGGGAATGTAACTTTCTGACAGAGATTGGTTAATCAAGATGGATACTGGGTAGGCTAGAGCATCAGCTGTGATTTGTAGGTATTCACTTGGGAGGTTGTCTGCTGCTAATTTGGTGGGCTTAAGTTTAGTTAAGAGTTTTTTTATGTTGGAGGTAGGTACAGGAGAAAAAGAGAAGGCAGTGGGGAGATTACTAGTTGAAGGTTTGGGTTGGAGGGGAGGGGGGTTGTGTTGTTTAGCTAGTGATGATATGGTTTGTGTGAAGTGTGTGTTGAATGAGGTAGCAATATTTTCTGAGGAGTGAGGGGTGTTAGGAGGAGGGGTACTGACTTTACCTGGGTGGAGGATGGAGTTTATGGAGGACCAGAATTGTTTGGGGCTGTGTTGGGAGGAGTCTAGGGCAGACTGGTAGTATTGCAATTTGTCCTGTTTTATTAGCTTTTTGACTCTATTGCATAGTTCTAGGAATTTCTGTCTAGTTGAGGGGGTTTTGGTTTTGCGCCAGTGCTCCCAGGCTTTATCCCTGCTTTTCATTTCTGACTTAGTGGTTTTCTGTAGCCATGGGGAGGGTTGTGCTTTGATTCTGGAAAGTCTTATGGGGGCATGATAATTAAGGGTGCTCAGGAAGGTAGTATTAAAAAATTCAACTGCATCATCAAGACTGAGGTACTTTAGAGGATGCCTGTTACATTCTTTGAGGGATGAGATGAATGTGAGTGGGTTAAAGTTTTGTTTTTTACATATTTGACGGTAGATGACAGGTTTAGTTTGGTACAGGTATTTATTGAGTAGGAATGTTGGGGAGTGATCACTGAGGCTATCTGATAAGCAGCTTGTTATATATGACTGTGGACACTTACTGACTAGTATCCAATCCAGGGTAGTGTGGTTGCCGGGGTTTTTATTTATCCTGGTTGGTGACTGGAATAGTTGGGTGAAGCCATGAAGGTTTACATGATGGGTTGGATGGTTGCCAGAACAGGATTGCCAGTCAGTATTGAAATCACCTAAAATGATAGTTTCTTGGGGGAGATGGTGGGTAGACCAGCTGAGGAGGTTTTCTAGTGGAGGGATGTTTTGGCCAGGTGGGAAGTAGCATCCAATTATGTTGATGGTTTTGTTTTGGTTTATTTTGAGGTTGATATATATTATTTCTTCATTGCCTATTTGTGGAGCTGATGATTTTAAGATCTGGATGTTTAGATGCTGTTTAAATATTATAGCTACACTGCCTCCTTTCTTGTTTAGCCGGTCTATTCTTAGTATGCCATAACCTGTAGGGAGTATTTGCTCACTGGTAATGTGAGGTTTTAGCCAGGTGTCTGTCAGGATGACTATATCTGGGGAGTACAAGTATGGTGAGAGGGTTACTATGTTAAGTTGTAGGGATGCTTTATGTTTGAGTAATATAGTTGGTAGAATATGTGGGGGGTGCATAGGGATGGTTCTTGAGTTGATGGGAGGGAAGCTGAGTGAGGGTGAGACATGAGTGGTGGTGTGAGTAGTAGTAGTGGTAGTGGTTGAGTGGTGGAATGATGGAGCTTTGGTAGGATGTAATATATGTAAGGAGAGTGCATGCAGTGAGCATAGGTAAGGTATGCCTGTACATGTTAGTTGAGGAGGTGTGATAGTAGTGGGAAGATGGAGGAGGTAGTGTTGGGTTAGCGCTGTGGTTAGCTATTGGAAAGATGGGAGGGATTTGTGAGTGTAATAAAGGTGGGACCACTGGGGGCAGGAGGGAATAGGGGGCAGGGTGGGGAGTGAAGCGGGTAGAGACCCTGTTAGTTGCTCTTATGAGAGGGCTGGAAACAATCAGGTAATAGAGTTAACTGATAAATGAACATATGATAGTGACAATTTTGGTTGTAATTTTAAAAATGGTGCCTGCCACAGGTAATATTTATTAACTTTGGGATTGTCTTAAGGTAGTAAACAGGGAAGGAGGAGGGTAGAACAAGGGTGTGAGCAGGCAGTTCTTTGTACTGCTGCTAATGAGCCAAAGCAAAGACAAGTTTGTGTTTAAGAAACAATCACAATTGACCAAGGACTGCTCTGAAACTGTAAGTCATTTCTTAACCATTTCTCAGGTGGAAAAACAGGATAACCTTGTATCAGTAGGCTACTGTGGTCTCAGTTTAAATTAACAAACACACAGTATTGATTAGTTATGGATACTATTTGCTAACAGAAGGGAATAAGAGAGAAAGTGGAAGATGAGTGTGTGTGTGCGTGGGGGGGGGCTGCTTACAAGCCAAACAGAGTGCTCTCCAGGGGAAAATGAATATTGGCTCAAACAGGTAGACACATACTTAAAGTCAACTTTAGCTGTTTGCAGACAGTTCAGACCCAGACTGTGCTTTTCTTATAAGAATGATAATGCTACAAGGTTTGAAGATTAATCTTTCATTTAGGGCTCTTCACATGCTGGGTAAGATTAATGTTTTAGCAGATTGCCTGTCTTACTTTCTGATTGAGAAATTCAAAGAACTTGCCTCAGAGGCATGAGCAGAGCCCACAGCACTTCTGAATTCTATTTGGATGATTGATGAGGTGTAGCAGTTCACTTGATCTTGCAGTCCTGGGAAACTATCATCAAGAGGGCATAGGTTTCCTCTATTGCTAACTTTTGACAATTTTTGGTTGAGTTACCTTAAGCTAGCAGAGTATGGTCTCCCAACATTATTTCCCAATCCTTGGTTTCCAGGTGCATTCAAAAGAAGCAGTCAAAACCATCCGATTCATTTTTCAGCCCTTAGATTTTGAAACAAAGAAATCAGGTTGTCCAATTTCACCAAAAAGCTGATTGCTAGATTGACTATTGGTTGGGGGAAGACTAAGGGCATGGTTGATGACCATTGCTGGCCCATTGACTTACACTTCTTATGAGTCATTATTCAAGAAATTCATAAAATCATGTCCTGTTGTATACATTATGCCAGCTATGTTACCATAGCAACCTGGGTATATTGGGGGGGGGGGGTGTTCAGGTGTGGGAGCAGTTGCTTGGTCTGAAGTGAGAGGATGTGCATGTTTTTCTTGATTCCATATCTGTTTGGTTGTTCAAAGTGTAACACAGACCTGTCTTGTGGTTGCATGATTGATTTATAGTCTTGTTTCCCTCCTTTATTGTGTTCTGTTCAGTGGGGTAAGACCCTTTTTAACATATTTGCCACCATTTCTCACTCTTCAGTCGTATTCTAGAACCATCACAATAGGCACATAATACCCATTAAATATTGTTCATCTTGCATAACGCTCTCCAGGTCCAAAACATTTCTAGTCTGGGCATCTCCCCACATTCTTTTCAAACTGGATGTGCCTTGGACTTAGCAGATGAAGGGAAGTTTAGTGCAGTAATTAAGAAGGTTGGGCATTGGTCTTCTGGTGCCTTTCTGAGCTATATTGGATAATTGATTTATCCTTTTTTTATTTTTCAGGTGTATACTAAGTGGTACTGCTTGGTCATTACTACATTTCCTGGGCAACCAAGAGAACAGGTATTTGGCTCAATGGGACAAGCTAGCTCAGATGGAGGGCGTTTTTCAGAAGTAGTGTTTTGCTCAATTTTGGATTTCTCTTTGGGAGTTCAGCATATTTTGTGAATTAATGTCTTTCATGTTTTTTCCCCTATATATAAAAAAGTGAATTTTAGTCTGTCATAGTTTAGGAGGTCATATGCTAAGTTTCTCAGGAAAGAAGGGGGACAGGCTGCAATTGGTGGGCTGATGGAGGTGGAATTTATCCATTCCCCTTTTTCCCCCTGTTTTCCTAGGCCTAAGGAGCTTTATTGGTGTAATTTCAGAGTATGAGTGGGTGTTAAAGCTATACTCCTTGGGGGGCAAGTGGCTGGTAGGTTTTTGGTGTACTAGGACACGCGAGTGAATAGATCTCTTTATGTCACCCAGTGTGAGGCTGTTTTTATTGTGTTATCATTTACTGTCATTGCATATTCCGTTTCTTTGCATTTGTTCTAATATGGCTGTAATTATGGCAAGCCTGTGTCTTGTTTTAGCAGATCTGAAACCATATGTCCTTTGTGATGGAAAAGGGTTTGCCCCAGATCTACATCATTATGGTGATGTTTTCAGGCTATTTAAGCCTGTCACTCTTGGGGGTTTATGCATTTTAATAAGAAGTGAACTAATGCCCTCCCTCTCTCCTTCTTTTATTAGGGGCTGATGGTAGGTGGGATTTATCTCTCTCCCCTTGTTTTCTTCCTTGCTTTCCTTGGCCTAAGGGGCTTTATTGGTGTAATTTCAGAGTATGAATGGGTGTTAAAGCTATAATCCTTCGGGACATGTGGCTAGCAGGTTTTTGGTGTACCAGGGCACCGTGCTAGATGGATCTCTTTATGTCACCCACCATGAGGCTGTTTTCATTGCCTTATCATTTACTGCCATTGCATATTCAGTTTCTTTTCATTTGTTCTAGTGTGACTGCAATTAATTAAGAAGGTCAAAATAGCAAGCTTGTGTTTGGGTTTTTTTTTAGTGGATCTGGTACAAACTAACTTGCTGTATTCCAGGCAGACACTTAAATTCCCTCAATGAATGATTTAGTTTTGTGACTATAAAACATTAAAAATAAATTTCTTAAAATTACTGCATGTAACAAAATGATTGCTTAAAGCATTAATAATTCTGAAAACAGTTTATTTAGTCACACACAACACACAAGGCATTCTACATCAGAAAAATACTAGGACATTTAGGAATATTTAAATGCAATAAAGAATAAGGCATGTTCTAATGATTTAAACAACATTCTGGCACATGCAGTCATTTATATACAAGGGTGCAGTGCTTTGTATTATAGTTTTTCAAGGTGCTTCACAGCATAAAATTTCTAGCTTGACAAATTTGATTCTCAGCAGAAACTTTTTTTTTTCTATGGCATCTTCATGGGCATTGCAAAGTTATGACTGGCTGGAAATAAACAACAAAAATAAGGCCAGTAATACAGGAAAAGAACAACCCTCACACACATACACTTGAACATAATATTTACCAACTCTGAGATCACCATACCTTGGAGACAAGGGAATATCCTGAGAAATCGGAATCTTGGAGTTAATATATGTACTATATGTCCATATTTAAGGCCATTGGATCTCCACTTTTTCTGCCTTGATAATGTCAGTCCTGTGATTTTAAATGGATATGCTGGGCATGTCTTCCATGCATCCACATAGATATTATACAGAAGTTCCTATTTCCTCCAAAGACCCACTGCAGGTGAATTGTTCTCTATTTCTTTTCTTTGTGTGTGTGTGTGTGTGTGTGTGTGTGTGTGTGTGTGTGTGTGTGTGTGTGTGTGTGTGTGTGTGTGTGTGTGTGTGTGCTCGCGTGTGTGCGTGTATACATGTGAGGTATATGTGTGTTTGTGTGGCATATGTAAGTGACAGGTTTCAATGCCTCACATCCATTGCCTGCACAGATTGCCTCATGCATCCTGTATTCCAAAAATGGACAAATGGGGGACATTCAGAAAATGGATGGATGGATGAATCACATGTTATTATCAGAAGCCATAGTCCTCTGATATCGATTTGTGTGACCATGAAGTTAAATCTTATAAGTTAGTATGCTTTACCTCAAAGGCTTCACCCCCTGAATAGGTATTTTTTTTGTGTTGCTAAGGGTTGATTGTGTTTGTTTGTAAACATGTTGGAATCTATGCTTTTAGTTTGAAAGTCGTGATTTTAATTATGTAAGTTAAATTTTCAGTGGGGGAACTGTGAATGTTTTTATTTTCATTGCAGAGATGTGTGAAAATCAGCTAGGAATTCCCATAGTAGAAAAGATAATATAGGAATCGACAACAAAATAAACCAGTCTTGATACATTTTTTTCTCTATGCTTTTCACCTCATCACAGGTGACCATTGTGCTTCCCCCAGAGTAGAATCCATTCATGTCTCTGTACTGGGTACCCCAGCACAAGGGAAAGGGCCATCAAAGGAGTCCAGCATTCAAGCGGTTATGACACTAGTTTATGCCCACACTAGAGTCCTGACAACAAGTGCATATGTCTAGCACCCCCCCCATTTCTACCCCTGGTCATGAGGACTAGCCACCTGTGTCACCATGTGGGCCACTATACTTCCCTCTTACTCCTGATCAGTGAGGGTTACCATCCAGCTATGGTTTAGTGAGACAATTGCCCACCTTCAAGCTGCACTTATTATACATCCTCTGAGGGAAAATTAGGATCTCTCGGTGGTTCTGCACTCCCCTCCCCATCCTTGATCATAGTCATGGCCTTATCTATACAGATCACTTAAGCTGACTCTAGTCTGGCTAGATTTTTCATGTAACTGCAACTGTATTACCGTTTTTTGCTCCACTGAAGTGTAATCTTTGTTCTACACAAAGATAGATAATATTATCACAGATTTTTAGTCTATTACATCATTCACATTTAAAAATAAAAGCAAACCAGCACCACAGTTATGAATAAGCAACTTTTGATAAAACAACACAGATGAACAACTTAAAAATGCAAGTAATAATTTTGCTGCAAATAGCTTTATCAGGCCAAAAGGTGTAACCGACAAATGAAAGTACTTTTATGCAAAGCTACAAAGTCAGTGGTGAGTCATGTGACAATGGATTAACTCACAGCAATTAAGATTTAAAGGTATATTCACTTAATTACTGCCAGACTAGAATCAAGCTCAACAAGGTCTTCATTCCCTGCTGATTCTGCTAAGCCCATTCCATTGGCTATGGTTTCACTAGATAGTAGGTAGGGACAGTGGGAATCCTGTTCATCTATTCATGTGTGTCACTAATTAGATGACTACCTTAAGAGAGTCATAGTTACTCCCACTGTTTATCCATGCTTCATTCAATTTCTTCACTTTGACATTCAGATCACTGGACAGAAATCACAACTCATCAACACCCATCTCGGGCCATCATAATGCTTTGTTTTAGTTAAACAGTTGGATTCCTCCAGTCCGCACCAGTTCTATATCAGCTGTTAGCTGCTGGATGATGTGGGACACTGGTCAAGGCTGGCACCCACCACAGCCAGGGCAATCCACAGGAAGGGCCCAGCACACATTAAAAGTTGCTCGTTCCATCCTCATCTGCACACGCCTAGTCCCGGTTTTGTGCCTAAGCCCGACTGACCCAGTCCTTAGAGCCAATCTTTGGGTCACGCAGTGGTGCAGCAGTTAACGTTCTCACCTCACAGCAAGAGATTCTCCAGTTAAGCTCTCGGCTTGGGTGTTGTCAGAAAAATATGTATTCAATATATCAACTGTTACAAAGACATATATGCAGACATATATAAGCTGTGTGGTCAGGCATATATAAATGTACTCGAATATATATGAAGTACAAAGGTTGAAAAATAGTATAATATGTAATGCATTTAATTCTGTTTTACTAGAATAATAGTAGAAATGAACTCGCATATTATTGCTTGAAGCATAAGCTGCAGTGTGATTAGAAACTTGGCCTTGGCAGCTCGGCTGGCTCATTTCTGTCAGTAAAGATTATTTTGCAAAGTTAGAAAATAATGAATCTGTGTGCATGTGTATCTTTTCCTGCTTCCACCAGAAGAATGGCCTTGTGCGCACTATCAGAGATAATGTCCAGCTGGTGAACAGAGACAAAGAAATGTATTAAAGAGACATTCATCCATTGTATTCGAGCTAATCTAAGAGCCTTGAATTGGCTACATCCTCGGAAGGACATTGTGATTGACCAGGTGCTTTGCAAGGTTGTAATATTCTCATGGGAAAAAGATTTTTTGAAAAACATTATCTCAGCACTTTTTCATAAGTTACTATGATGTAAAGACCCTGTCACTGACCACGTCAGTGAGGTGGGCAAAAGCTGATTGCAAATAGTATAAAATGACATGTGCTTCATAAATAAAGCCAGACAAAATTCTGTACAAGTTTGTGTATGGTTTTTTGCCTCCTAATGTACATTAGAGTATACGTATAGTAGATACTTGAGTTTCCTGCATTACTGTCTGTTATTGACTGTCATTTTAAAAATGCCTAATGATTTTTACAGTCTGATTTTAACAATTTATTTAACATTTTGATCCTAATCGTGCTGGAATTCCCTTGGTAAGCTGCAGGTCACAGAGTGCATGGGTGGTTATAAATCTGCGCAGGAGAAGCTGCCAAACCAAAATGGTTCCTCTTAAAGTGAAAAGACCTCCGACTGAATTGTTGTGTGTAAAGAGGCTGTCCACTTTCTGATCTGTGGCTGAAAAGCGGAAGACTGGGCCCCAAAAAGACAAAACAGCAGTAAGCGGGAGGCTCAGGTAAGAAGAATTTCCCTCTTTGTCTTTGTTTTAGATCAGGGACCAGGTTACACTGTGCTATTGCTAAGGTTTGTGATAGCAGGGAGAGAGAGTCGAAGTATTGTATCTTGAGTCATAGATCAGGGAATAACAAAGCAAAGTAAACAGTCATTCTAGACACTACTGTGGATATGGGGAAATAAGATACCACGTGGTACAAGAGAAGGGTTACGTAACAGTCTTTTTAAGACATGGGAGATCAGTGCACTAAGAGATCACGAGATCCGCCCCTAACGGATAATGTGAAGCATATGCAATTGCAGTAAGCAGATAATGTGAGATATTTTGCAAAATGTGTTAACAACTATAAATTTGATAGTAAACTAGATAAACTTTCACTAGTTAAACTCCTTAAACAAGCTTTAATCTGATGCAGGGCGTCAGGCAAAGAAAAACAGCACCAACTAGGCATACCTCAAGCACATAGGTGGATTGAGGAAGCAAATTGTAAAAAAACAAAAGCTTAAAAAATTCTGAAACATTTTTAGACAACAGAGTGAAAGGTCTAACAGACAGAATCTCTAAAAATGAAAACATAGAGCAGACTGGACTTGCATTAATTAATGCATACAACAGGAAAATGAGACAGTAGATGGATATTATGCTAGATTATTAAAATGCTTTAAACAACAATTAAAAATACATTTTAAAAGGTTGCATTGCCTCTGTTAGTAGCTTTATTACAAGGCATATGATAGATCACTGAACAAGCAGGCTGCAAGCCTTACTTGAGTATGCTAGGCGTACTGAAAGACACTTTAATAGTAAAAGAAAAAAAAGGCACAAGTCTTCACTGCTGAAGACGGAGCTGAAGTATTTGTATTACAGTCAGGTAAAAGGGCATCTAGCTAGGGACTATAAACAAAATAAGAAAGCAATGACAGAAGATAAAGGAGATGTGGACTGACTATATGATAGTGATAATAACCAAAATCATCAGGAAAGGTTAATAAACAAAAGAAAATGTGAATGTAGTAGAGGAATAGAGGAAGTACAAACAGATGTAGAGGATAAAATGAAAATAAAATTTTAGATTTAGCATTGTTGAGCCTGGAGCTCTACCTAGCAAATACAAAACCAGAAGTAACACTTCTGGTGGAGGAAGAAAGGTCAAATTCCTGTGTGACTCAGGAGCGTCACGGACTTTGATACACCCCTCCAAGTTACCAAAACATTCTGAATCACCTGATTATATATTAGTAAAAGCAGCAAATGGACAGCTATACAGGGAACCACTTTCCCATAATATAGCAATAACTGACCCTGTTTCAGGTATGACTCAGAAAAGTAAAATTGTAGTTTCTGCAAAATATCCAGTAAACTTACTGGGAAGAGACCTTGTGCAGATATTTGGCATAGCAGTAGTTCCTACCATGCAGGGTATGGAAGCACAAAGACAAATGGATGCTCTTGTGGTGTGATCAGAGGGTGAAGCCTATTATTGGTACAGCCAGGACCTAGTTATGACTGGTCCAAGGGTAGTAACCAAAGAACTGATAAACGTAGCCATCAGTAAGGTACCCTCCCTTGACACTGATCAGCAGCACTTGTTACATTGTGCTCCATACTACTGTAGCACACCAGGACCTGATAAGGAATATAAGTAAGAATCCTGCTGACAGATTAATATTACAAACTTTATGCTGGGATACTGAGGGAAACAGTGTAGTAAGCTGTTCATTACCTCAGGAATTCATGAGATTGTATAAGTCCAATAGACTGCCACATGTCAGCTTGACAAGAAACAAAAGTGTTAAATGGGCAGACTTAGAAAAAAAAGGTAACAAAATGGGAAAACAGACTGATTTAGAAATGTCAGGACAAGGGATATAAAAACAAAACTGAATTGGTTGACACAGACACATACAGCTGTACACTTGCAATCTAGTAAGGACAGCTGATTAGCATTTTATTAAAAGAAAAGAAGAGGCCTTGTGTAAAATTCCAACAACTCTGTGGTCAACAGGCAAGTTAAATGTAGGGCTTATTCAAGCAGCAGGACCAGTTACAATTACCCCAAAGTCAGCTTTTAGACCACAGAAAAGACAATACATTTTGGAAAAGAATGCAAAAGTAAAAATTAAGCCTATAATAAGCAGCATTACTCAAAAGGAGTACTGGTAGAATCTCCTGATTCACCATGTGATACACCCTATTTCCTGTTAAAAAGCAAACGGGAATGGCAGATGGTACAAGATTTATGAGCTGTAAATAATGCAGTAATACCTAGAGCACCTACGGTGCCAGACCCACATACCTTGTTAAATGATTTAAAGCCACAACAGAAGTATTTTACTGTGGTAGATATAAGCAATGCTTTCTTTTCAATACCTATACATCCTGATAGTCAATATTGGTTTGCATTTACATTTCAGGGTAAAAGGTATACATATACTCGACTACCACAGGGATATTGTAAGAGCCCAATAATATTTGCACAAAATGGCTAGCAACCTGGCAGGGTCTACCCCACCAGAAGGTAGTCAAATTTTACTTTATGTAAATGACATCTTGCTAGCAGCACCCAGCAGCAGTGCAGGGTGAATACAGTAGCATTATTAAAATTTTTAGTAATACAAGGACACAAAGTAAACAAAAGTAAGTTACAACTTTGGAAAAACACAGGTTAAATACCTGGGATATGTGATATTCAATAAAGGTAAAATACTAGATAATGGGAAAGAGAAAAGTAAAAAAACAGCAATTTTGCAAGCACCCAAACCAACAACTAAAAAGAAATAATGTCTTTCTTAGGTACAACTAATTTTTGTTGAAGCTGGGTACCAAATTATTTTACGATGGAAAACAAAAGCAGAAATGGCTTTCTGCAGGTTGAAGCAGTTAATAGCTTCTTCATTAGTTTTAAGACTTCCAAGTTATCACAAACGTTTTTTTTTTTATTTAGACCATAGATTGTAAGCAATGGTACATGACATCAGTATTAAAGCAACAACATGGGGATAAGCAATGCCCCATAAGCTTACTATTCATCACAGTTAGACCCAGTGGTGCAATCTTTGCCTCACTGTGTACAAGCAGTAGTTGCAGCAGCAATGGCAGTGCAGGCTTCAGCCTCAGTGGTGTTATTCCACCCTCTCACATTGAAAATGCCTCATGCAGTTGCAATAATTCTGCTACAAGAAAAAGTTGCATACCTTTCTCCTGCTAGACATCTTTCATGTATGACCATACTGCTGAGTCAACCTCATATGAACAGTTAGCTTTACCTAGACAAGATCTTACAGATATGCCCTTGGATGATGCTGAGGTGACATATTACGTGGATGGCTCATGCAGAAGGGGTCCTACAGGGAAAAATCTGGTGGGGTATGCAGTAGTTACAGACACTAAAAATTTAAAAGCACAAACTTTGCCACACAACTTGTATGCTCAAGCAGCAGAACTGGTAGTTTTGACAGGAGCATGTATTTTAGTAAAAGGCAAAAAAAGTAAACATATATACTGATAATCAGTATGCTTTTTCTACAGTGCATGTGTTTGCACAACAATAAAGAAAATAGAGGGATGATTACATCCAGTGGAAAACCTATTAATCATGCAATTTATTTTGGAGCTATTAGAATCTATTCAGTTGCCTACCAAAGTAGCTATTTGTAAATGTGTAGCTCATACAAAACAACAGGATAAGATTTCAAAAGGTAATGCACGAGCTGATGCAGCTGCAAAGCAAGCAGCCTCAGACTCAGAAACTTTATTTTTGAATGAGAAATTACAACCCTTTGAGATTTTAGATTTAGACATGTTAAAAACAATGCAAATGCTTACTACAAAAGCAGAAAAACAAAACTGGGTAAAACAAGGTGCAATTTTTGAGAATGGACTGTACATTTCCAAAGAAAAAGAAAAAAACAATATTGCTGTCTAATTTATTTAGATATGCAGCTTTGTTGAGCCATGGGCAGAGCCATGTCTCAACAGGGGGGATGGTACAGTTAGTAAATAAAATATTCCAAACATATGGATACATAAATTATACAATAAAATTTTGTGCAGCTTGTCATACTTGTAACAAGCACCATGCACAAGGAGCATTTAAAAACAAGCAAGGAGTTTCCTACACCACCATATCCATTCCATACTATTTGTATGGACTTCATAGAGTTGAATAAATGTGAAGGAAAGAAATACTGTTTAGTGATCATAGATATGTTTTCAAAATGGGTAGAAGCTTTTCCAACCAGGAATCGGATGCAGCAACAGTGGCAAAGGCCCTAGTAAAGGAAATAATTCCTAGATTTGGCATACCGGAAAGAATCTATAGTGACAATGGGACACATTTTGTCAATCAGACAATTCAACAACTTGGGAGATTTTTGGGATTTCCTTAAGGAATCACTGTGCTTACCACCCACAGTCAGCAGGACTGGTGGAGAGGTACAATGGGATTTTAAAAACAAGTTAAGGAAGTTGATGAGTGAGACTCAGAAGAATTGGATTTGCTGTTTACCTCTAGCATTGCTGAGCATGAAAACAGTAACAAATGTAAAGGGTTTGATCCTTTGAAGTAGTATTTGGAAGGGCATATTATGTGCCTCAGTAAAAGCTCTCATGCCTGCAGAGCTGGAGGCTGACAGTTCACTAGCTAATTATATAAAGAAACTGTTAATAAATAAATCTGTTTTGCAGTTTAACTCTTTTTCAGACAAAAGAACTTTCAGCTGAATAAGAACTTTGTGACTGATACACAAGGGCAAAATGGCCAAGAGTAAAGCAAACAAAAAGCAGAACAACCCAAGAACTATTGCATAATTATTTTCTTTGGCAGTGCATTTGTTGACTAAATATGACAATTTTTCTCTTATTGTGGTTTTTCTCTGCACTCAACCACACGAGTAAAAGTGAGAAGACGTGACGAACTGTTTATAGACTGGCATCCAAACTTTAACACATACCTGGCCATGAAGCAAGTGTATACAGAGACTATAAACTTTTCAAATTGCTGGGTTTGTACAGCTATACCAACAGCATATAAAAGACTGTAATGTCCACTGTCCCTCTGGGGATAAAATGAGACTTTGGAAAGTTTTTTTATACAGAAACTGTGAGATCACAGGACAAAATTGCTTTATTTTTACCTGTCACACAAAAAGGAGTTGTATGTTTCTACAAAGTGATACCCTCCAGGTGGGCTGGAGTAATGGTAATATAACAATGTCTTATAAATGTTACATTAAAGTCAAAAGTGGGGGTACTGTTTGTAATACTAACCATGATTCATATCTGAGTTCAATGAAAACTACATTAAATGCAGTATGTGACAATCCAGTCTTAACTAAGCAATTGTCTATTAAGGATAGAAAAATGTTTCATGCAGGGATAACACGTATTAGTACCAAAGTAATAATTTTATTTGTGGGAAAAAGGCATATAAATGGTTACCTGAGAATTGGTCCGGCAGTTGTTTTGGGTTATCTGGTTTCAGCAATAAGACATACTGCAGAATTACCTTTGGGTAAGATACAAAACGTAAGGAAAACAGCTCGAGAATCTGAAGGTCCAGTTAAAAAACCTGTAAATCCAGTTGGTAAAATCGAAGCTGGTTGAAAAGACCATAATTCAGTGAAAGACAAAAGTAAATTGACTCATATGGACTTGGGCAACAGTGTTATATCCAGGGCAGGAATACCACCAGCCTATGGAGCAGTCAAATCGATCTGGGAGCTGAGGAAGCTGTCAAGAAGTCATGAGCAATGCAACTTTTTCCACCCTAGAATTGGTGACTGATAAACTGAATGCAATAAGAACTGTTGTGCTACAAAATCGAATGGCTCTTTACTTCACCCTAGCGGCAAGAGGTGGTACACAAAGAAGAATGCTGTGCTTTTATCCCTGAGGATCGTCACGAGACAAATAATCACCTAGAGGTAATTCAGCAAGTATCAGCAATGACTAAACCAGACCCAAACTCACTGACGGACTTTTTCCAGAATCTGTTTGGGGGGGTGGGGTTCCATCCTATTAAACATTTAATTGCTATTTGTGTGGGTATACTCCTAATAGGAGCATGTGTTTACTGTGAAAATCCCTGCATGAAAAGATTAATCAAAAATTTGTTGATATATCTGTTACTAAATTTTTTTACCAAAGTGTTGAAATTAAAAGATTAATTTCAGATGATGCTTTTTCTGAAATATAAAATAAATGACTTACTTAGCTGAAAGTCCTTGAAAAGGAAAAGGCTAAAAAATAAAATGATATTGTTTATGTTTCAAATAGAATGAAATGCATTAACAGGAGGGAGAATGTCAGAAAAATATGTATTCAATATATCAACTGTTAGAAAGACATATATGCAGACATATATAAGCTGTGTGGTCAGGCATATATAAATGTACTCGAATATATATGAAGTACAAAGGTTGAAAAATAGTATAATATGTAATGCATTTAATTCTGTTTTACTAGAATAATAGTAGAAATGAACTCGCATATTATTGCTTGAAGCATAAGCTGCAGTGTGATTAGAAACTTGGCCTTGGCAGCTCGGCTGGCTCATTTCTGTCAGTAAAGATTATTTTGCAAAGTTAGAAAATAATGAATCTGTGTGCATGTGTATCTTTTCCTGCTTCCACCAGAAGAATGGCCTTGTGCACTATCAGAGATAATGTCCAGCTGGTGAACAGAGAGACAAAGAAATGTATTAAAGAGACATTCATCCATTGTATTCGAGCTAATCTAAGAGCCTTGAATTGGCTACATCCTCGGAAGGACATTGTGATTGACCAGGTGCTTTGCAAGGTTGTAATATTCTCATGGGAAAAAGATTTTTTGAAAAACATTATCTCAGCACTTTTTCATAAGTTACTATGATGTAAAGACCCTGTCACTGACCACGTCAGTGAGGTGGGCAAAAGCTGATTGCAAATAGTATAAAATGACATGTGCTTCATAAATAAAGCCAGACAAAATTCTGTACAAGTTTGTGTATGTTTTTTTGCCTCCTAATGTACATTAGAGTATATGTATAGTAGATACTTGAGTTTCCTGCATTACTGTCTGTTATTGACTGTCATTTTAAAAATGCCTAATGATTTTTACAGTCTGATTTTAACAATTTATTTAACAGGTGTCTTCTGTGTGGAGTCTGCATGTCCTTCCTGTGTTCACGTGGGCTTCTTCTGGGTATTCTGGTTTCCTCCCACATTCCAAAGACATGCATCTGGAGCTTTCTTTTCTCTCTGGGCCTCCCCTGAAAATAGGCTCTGTCCTAGTTGCACTTTCCGGTCAACAAATGTTAAATCAGTCAATAAATAAATAAATAAATAAATAAATAAATAATCAATAAATAAATAATTCTATTTCTTAAGTCTTTTAAAATACATTTTATAGTAAATGTTTCATTTAAGCCTGTATGCGCTTGTGCCCTGAATCTTACTATTCATCTGTTTTCCTCTCTTCCTGTATAATTTCTCAAGTCACCTCCTCAAATTTTTTTCTAAAATAACTTGTGATATCAAAAAATTAAAATTATGTGTATCATTTGTCTCCTTAATGTGTTTGTACAATGTGTTTGTCTTAACTTTTCTATGTATCTCAGATAAATGATCACATATGCTTTCTTTAAGTTTTCTTTTAGTTTTGTCTATATAGAAGGCTTCACACTGTTGATATACTGCCATACAAACCAAGGGGGTGATTCAATAAAGCCTACATGATCATGTTGGACCATGTGCATGTCATGGCGAAGAGTTTTTAATTCAGTAAGCTCTACATACTGGGGCGCATTCACATTCAAACACGGAAACTTCTGTGGCATGCAAATTACAGCATAAGTAGCTGAATTGTATGCTAATGAAGGAAATCAACATGGTGGTGTAATTCAACAAGCTGTAAAGCAACTGTGTAGACTCCATGTTTGTGTTGGCCATGTACTTGAAAGTTTTCAGAATACAGCAATGGAAAGGAATCTACACAGAAACAAGAACAAGTAAGTGTCCATAGATGTGTACACAACAGACTGTAACTTGTAACCCCAAACACATTATGACATTATCAAACATTTTGGATGCTAGAAAATTATACTAACAATAGCAACAATTCCTTTTTAAGTGCATGACATAAATACAAATTTGCACCCCCACCCTCAAATGAACAATGTACTCAGAACTAATATAGACAGCGAAAAGTTTAAACCCCATGAAACATAGTATTCAAAATCTGCATTCCTCTGTGCAGATATATACCTCAGTAATACCCTCTCTTGACTGTACAACATTGGGCTCCGTTTCAGTTTCCCTGCGTACATGGTTACCAAACATGTAGATTCAGGGCTGTCAGCAAGGTGAAGATACAAATGAGGTCAAACTCATTAGAATTGCTGAATCTCAAAAACGTGTAACCATGTAGGAATGTTCACATCATGCAGGCACTTCCTCAGTGTTCATGTTGAATTCATGGCAACAGTGAATAATGACATCAGGGGTGTGTGTCACTCTACATGGTGTACATGTAGATCTGTGAAATTTTAAAGTCCATATAAGCAGTACACAGTTCATTTTTTTGTTTAAATATTTCTGTCCTCTTTAAGTTCAAACTGATTTTTTAAATTTAGTTCATGTCTGCGTGATGTGGCACTTAATGCAACCATGGGAAACAGAGAAATTAATGACAGGTTTCTTGAGGCATGTCACATAACTATTCCTGTGGCAACACATGCATGTGTAGGTCAAGAGTATAGAAGGTCCTGGGTTCTAGTACAAGGTTTGTAACCTTTCCTCCACTTTTTGAGCTGTATGTTTGCGCAATATCACAGACACGGACAAAAGTAATAACAAGATCACCTGTGTTCACCTTATTTTGGTGTTGGTGTGTGTAGGTGCACAATGTGCACTAATGAACACCAACTGAGTTGATATATTCAGTAAAGCCGCAAACATTTTTCATAGCTGCTAATTACAACATAAGCAGATGATTTTCAGTATATTGAACAAGCTATAAAGCATCCATGTAGCCTACAATTTTTTCCTGCATACTTCTATAGCATGGGAGTAGAGACAAGGAAATTCTAGCCCTGAAATAAAATTGTCTCAACTGCTGCATTTTTTATTATTATTTTTTTTTATTTATTTTACATTTGTTTACTGGGAGAGTTCAACTGGGCATAACACCCTTTATCAGCAGTGGCCTGGGGACAAAAGCTCTGTTGTTAGTAGACAATTTTATCTTATAATACAATGAAGATAAAATAGTAACACACATTCATATTGGTAAAAGAGTAAAACAGAAAAAGTTGGTTGAGTGGGAGACAGGACCAAGGATCTTAAGTAACAATGCTTCTATATGACAGTTTATACAATAGTAGGAGGTAATGATATTGTGAACAATGAGTACAATTAGGATACTTAGTCATATATACAGGTAACATAGCAAACTGGAGACTTAATGACTACTAGATATTAACAGTGAGAAGAGAAAATAAACAAAGGTAGTAATATGACTTGAATTCAATGCTCATTATATAAGCTATTCATTTTTTTAAAAAAGCTAGTTCCATGATATGGGCTACCCATTCCTACTACATGTACAAGTCCAGAAATTGGCAAGATGGGCTTTAATATGATGCTTGAATTTTTTTAAAGTAGTTAAAATTCTGATTTCAAGAGGTAATACATTCCACAGTTTAGCAATGTAGTAAGAGTATGAACTGTTGAGGGTACACACTAAGTGGGATAGACATTTTTCTGCTTTAAAATTGTTTGTTTTACTGTATCTGTTTTAATTTTTGAAAATAATCCTCTCTCTCTACTCATTTCCCACCTTTCTATAACCAGAGTCTGGTTTTCAGATTTTGCTGAATTCTGGGCTGTTTTGTAGTTTCTGTGTTGCCCAGACCTTACTTAGATAGAGGGAAGCGTCTCTGTTCATCAGTGAAAGTGGTGAGCTTTAAGCAGCCTATCTGTCACTGAAGGAGTTGTTTCAGCTTAGAGTCTGTAGTTTTATTGGCCATTTTGTGCTATTTCTATCCCTTTCATCTTTCTGTTTAAAAACCCATGTTTGCGCATTTCTTGCAGTTGTATTACCATAACAAGATCCTGCCTGGGTGTCCTGCAGAGTTCTACAGCAGTAGAGAGAGAAAAGGAAGACTTTGAGTGGATTAAGTACCTCTGTTTTGCTTTTTATTGCTTATTTTCGCTAGCTGTACTATTCCAAGCATTTTTTATTAACTTTGAAACTTATTTGAACTGTTTTTTTGAATTCTGATACTGTTTGCACTTTAACTGATTGTTTTTAAGTTGAACTGTTGAGGGCTACACACTCAGGTGCGATAGCAATTTTTCTGCTTTGAAACCGTTTGCTTTACTGTATCTGTTTTAATTTTTGAAAAAAAAATATATCCTATCTCTCTACTTATTTCCTGCTTTTCTATAACCAGTAGAGTCCGGTTTTCAGATTTTGCTGAATTTTGGGCTGTTTTGTAGTTTCTGTGTTGCCCAGACCTTACTAAGATAGAAGGAAGCTCCTCTGTTCATCAGTGAGAGTGGTGAGCTTTGAGCAGCCTATGCGTCACAGGAGGAGGAGTGACTTCAGCTCAGAATCTGTAGTTGTATTGGTCATTTTGGTCTATTTCTATCCCTTTCATCTTTCTGTTTAAAAATCTCTGTTTTTGCGGTTTTGCACATTGCGCAGTACTGTTAAACTAGGGTTAAACTATTCGCAGTGCCAGAAAGTCTGCTCTTCTAATTTTCCCTTAGAACTAGCCTGTTATCTAGTTTTAGCATTGAAAACTGTTTCCTTGTGCTCAGCACTTGTTCAAAACTAATTGCAAGCACAAAATAATCTACAAATTACTGCAGCACCCAACTTTCCTCACTTGTTAAGAGGAAAACAGTTTTTAGTACTTAAATTAATAAGCACCTATCCAGACATGTCTAAAGGTCAGCTCCCGGCATTTTCCCCTGTCCACCTGATGAATCTGGGCATCTTGGGGCAATTTAGCAATTGCCTCATGTACACCGACAACCCTCTCCTCCTACCACCCAACACTACAACCTGTGAGAGATGCACTTTTATAGCAAAACTGGAAGCCTAGATCTCTCCATCCAAGACTGTACTAGACAGTCAAGACCAGAAGGAAAACACCTGCACCACACCACACTAAATACATATTCCATCAAAACCCACACATAGTAACACAAAACACACACCTACATTTGCATGGAGGATCTCAATACAAATCTGCCCAAACAACAGAGATCTCCAAAGCTGAACTGCAAGCAACTACCACCACCCAACACTACTCAAATGACACATAGCCCACAAAATCAGTGTGCAACTCAACCTCAGCCCATAAGGCAAAACAACGTACCCAACACACTAGTCATAGGTGACTCTATAGTCAGGCACACTGATCTCCCACTCATCAGGCTAAACAAGAAGAAAGTTACTGTCAGCTGCTTATTGGGAACCAAGATCCACCACATAATGCAATCACTCAGGTCACTTCACAGCAAGTACAAATATGACTCTGTCATTGTCCATATTGGTGTGAATGATCTGAGATATACCTCCCTGGACTACATGAAAAGAGACATGGAGGAGCTCTCAGATCATGCAGCCCATGCAGGTATGACCCTAGCCATGAGTAGCATCCTGACATTACCCAGAATGATACCATAATACAAGGACAAAATTGTTGACTTCAACAATTGGCTAAGCTTCTGGTGTCATTCTAAGGGGATCCAGTTTCTGTCTGCCTGGGATGACATGATCAACAGACCATGATGCTTTGCCAGAGATGGCCTGCACCTGTCAACCCTGGGATTCCAGATACAGGCTAAGGCTCTTGCCACCCTTATAGTGCCTTTTTTAGGCAAGGTTCAAATGATACTCAATGCTAGAGGTCTAAACCTCAAAATGCACTCACTCGAAGTACTCTTTAGAATGGAGAACATCGACATCTGTGCAGTGATGGAGATCTGGTTCAAGGCTCCAGAGAGGACCCTTGCATTACCAGGCTATAACTCATACCACACCTTTCGGCCACCTAACCTGGACTGAAGCACTAAAGGAGAAAGCGTGTCCATATTCATTAAGAATATCCACACCTCCAGGCTAGTTGCTCAATATAATGCATCCGAAATTATCCAAGTGCAACTAACACTGGGCAAGACTGCAATCCAAGTTGTAGCTTATTATAGATCCCCCTGCCATGCTCCAGGATGCCCACACCATGTTTTTTTTTATATCCTGGGTAAAATTAAGGTACAGCCCAATACCCTAATAATGGCTGATTTCAACTACCCATCATCAACTGGGAAAACTACTCATGTACTAACTCATTTGCTCAGCGCTTTTTGGAAAATTCCCATGCCCTGGATCAGCTTGTCCATACCCCCACCAGGGGCAGCAATATCCTGGACCTGGTCATTACCAATATGGGCAACTGATGTTCCATGCCAGAGGTCAACTCCTTGCTGGTCAGATCCGACCACAAGCTAATCACCCTAGACATCAATATCACAAACCCACCTCCCATTAAGGAAACCACCATAAAAAACTTCTCCAAAGCCAACTTCATACTTCTTATGACAGAAGTGGCAAGCTTTATGACATCCATACAGATGGAAAATAGAGGTACGACTGCTGAGTCCTATACAAATGCACTGTATAAGCACATACATGAGACCATGGATCGTGCCATCCTCAACAGAACCAAGATGCTATCCTCCAAAAAAAAGGAAGACAATCTGGTGGCCCCCTGCTATAAACAAACTCTACAACAGAAGGAAGAAGCTGTTGCAAAAAAAAAGTAAAATCCCCTGATTGCAGGAACTCCCTGGTCAGCCTCAGTAAGAAGCTGAGATCCTTCATAAAATCCTCCAAAGCTAGTTACGAAAATAAAATCGCCACTGATTCTAAAGACAACCACAAAGCATTCTACAACTATGTCAAGAATCTCAATGGCGACATTCGGATCTGCTCTGAGCTACAGCACAATGACACTAGATGTACAGATCCAAATGATATTGCCAACATCCTGGCAGGTAGGTTTAGTACAAACTTCACCCCCCACCCCCCAAAGGGCCCATCACTATACTGGAAGAATACAAAGTCCCTGCAATCATGGCTGCACAAGTAAAGACCACACTCTCCAAAGCCAAGAACACAGCATCCATGGGACCTGACAACATCCCAGGCTGGGTTATGCATGAACTACAGAATGAACTGGCACCCCACCTAAGTACCATGTTCAATCATAGCCTCACTACAGGCTTTGTGCCTACTCAATGGCACACAGTGATGGTTATCCCACTCCATAAAGGGGGTGCCACAACAGACCCTGGGAACTACCACCCCATTAGCCTGATGAGCCTGGTCTGCAAGGCCATGGAATGTATCATCTTGGAGCTTATAAACAAGGATATAGGTAACCTCCAAACTCTGGACCCCACTCAATTTGGGTTTGTAAAAGGTAAGTTATGTCTCCTAAACCTGATTGACTTCTATGAAGCAGTCACCAGAGCCGTGGATGAAGGTACAGTGGTGCACACAGCTTATCTTGACCTTGCCAAGGCTTTTGACACCATTCCTCACATTGGAATTATAGATGAACTCACTAGACTGGGCATAAATCCCTTTGTCACAAGATGGGTGGCCAACTGGCTCACTGACAGAACCCACACAGTGAAAGTAGCTGACTCCAAGTCCTACTACAGACAAGTGACAAGTAGAGTACCACAGGGCTCAGTCCTGGCTCCTCTTCTGTTTGGCATTTACTTCTCAGACGTCCAGGCTAATACAGCAAGTCTTTGGCTAATGAAGTTCGCAGACAACTGAAAACTAGGTGACATAATAGAATCACCTAATTATGTGGACATTCTACAAAGGGGCCTCATTGAGACTGACGTTTGATGTCAAAGTCATGGCCTCAAACTCAATGCCAAGAAGTGCATTGTCATACCCTTTGGTAAAAACAGTGCACCCATGAACTACCATATAGGTGGTAACCTACTAAACACTGAAAGTGTGATAAGACACCTTGGGACACAGGTGGACAGTAGTCTCTCCTTTGATAATCACATCACCACAGTAGTCAGGAAATCCTTCTACGTGGCACACCTCATCACAAAGGGATTCACCTCCAGAAAAGAAAAGGTAATTGTTCATCTCTACTCATCCCTCATCAGACCCATTATAGAGTACGATGCCCCATTTGGCATTTAAATTGCAAGACATCTAGAACAACTAGAAAAGCCACAGAAATACCTCACTAAGAGTATTACTGGCCTCAAACAGATGCCATATGCAGACTGTCTCAAAAAACTCCAGCTCTATTCCGAAGCTTATCGCCTACTCAGAGGCGACCTCTGCCTAACAAACCATGTCAAACCCAGATCTGTTGGACATGCTACACTTAAAGAAACCCCAATCCCTCTGAGACACATGATACAGGGACCTAAACCTTGCCACCACAATAAACAGAACATGTTGGAGGGATAGATTCCTGTCCCAGAGACTTCCCATGTCAAGCAAAGATCATCATTAGCCCTCTTTAAGAAAAATCTTGACAATTGGATGGGAAATAGGAAATTCACCCCAGGGATGGGAAATAAGAAATTCACCCCAGGGATCACTTCTGTGGCACTGCTAGACAGGCGCACAGGAAAATAACTTTCTTGGGTGGTGAAAGCCAGGGAACTCTTTTGGCTAGGCTTATATAGGCCAAAGGTACGATAGCCTAGTACCTACCTATGAACCTATGATAGTCACCTGAGCTATTTGTACTCCTGGTTACTTCAATTAGTGCTTTATTAGTGGATCTTAGTGGATGGGTACTTTTATGGGGGTTGAGGAGGCCTTGTAGAGCTGGATTTTTTTCAGGTTTATAGAACATTTGGTGAGCAGTAGAGAGTTGTGTGAGGATGAGCTGGTGGGGAAGTTCTTACCAAGATAGTTGTCTTAGAGGCTTACAATGATGGGTTCTAGTAGGAAAACTAGTGGCAAATTTAGCTATCTTATTATAGCAGGCATCTAGCTTGGTTAGGTCTGATTTGTAGAGGTTGGTAAAGATGGGTGAAGTGTACAGTAGAGTTGACAGAAGATTAGTTCTGGCTGTGGTTATTCTAGAGTTGGTGGTTAGGTAGTTTTTGCATCTATATAAGGTACCTATTTTCTTGTGTACTTTTTAGATTTTGATCTATAATAACATCAAGGAGTTTGGTGGATGATACAGGTACAATCAGAGTGTTATTGCTGGACGTGATGTTGAAGTGAGTGGATTGGGTTTCATGTTTAGTGGAGGGAAGAGCATGAGTTTGATCTTATTTGGGTTCAGGATTAATTGGGCATCTGTCAACCATGATTCAATAGCATTGAAGGATGTTCAGGTTAAGGCTTGTAGTTCAGATAGGGTTGGGGCAAAATATATGACTGTAGAGCTGTCTGCATACTGTACAAGGGTGGCTATAGTCATGGCATTTTGGAGATTATTTGTAAACAGGTTAAAGAGGAGGGGGCCAAGAATAGACCCTTGGGGCACACCCATTGTCACTGGTAGAAAGAGTTTTGTTCCACCGCACCGCCTGTTGCCGACTGTTGAGATCATTCTGAAACCAAGCTAGAGTGGAATAGCTTAGGTTCAGTTTTGACAGGGCGGTCAATAGTTTGTTATGAGAGACTGTACTGAATGCTTTCAATAAATCTAAGAAAATGGCTGATACTAGGTCACTTTTGTTTCTAAGTTGATTAATGGTATTAATGCAGATAATGAGGGTGGTAGTAGTACTATGGCAGGGGCGGAAGCCATGCTGAGTGTTTGTAAGTAACTTATTGTCAAGGAACTAATTAAGTACTTGGGTGTGAACACACCTTTCAAGGATTTTTGATAGAGGGGATAGGATTGCTATGGGCCGGTAATTGTTGAAGTCTGTGGAGGGACCACCTTTGTGCAGGGGTATGATGTGTGCAATTTTCCATAGGGTGGGGATGCATTGCTTGAATATGGAATGGCTAATTAGTAGGGAAACTGGATAGGAGATGGCTTCAGCTGCTATTTTTAAGAACGTTGAGGGTAGGTTGTTAGCTGACAGGGTTGTGAGTTTTAGCATGAGCAAGTATTTGTACATAGTATATGTTGAGACAGGTTTTAAGGAGAAGGTGTTGTTATTATCTAGTTGAGATATTAGGTTGATGGGCAATGATGGGGAGTTCTGGTTAGTAAGCTTTTTGATGGAGTCAATGAAGTATTTTTTAAACTGGGTTGAAATACATTCTAGGGGATTACTTGCTGTTAGTTGGGGGGTCTTGGCTTGGCCTGGATGTAGAATTTTGTTTAATGTGCTCCAGAAATTTTGGGGATTATTATGGTATCTAACTTGTAAGCTAGTGTAGTAATTCTTTTTATCAAGTCTTATCTGGGTTTTGGCTTTGTTTCTTAGGTGGAGATACTTCTGATGAGTAGCTATTGACTTTTTTTGGTTCCGTTCATGCCATACTTTATCCCTTTTATTAGGAGTGATTTAGCCTGTTTAGTTAGTCAAGGAGAGTAATTGGATTTTGCTCATATCATCCCAATAGAGGTCATGTTATCTAGAATATTTAAAAATGTGGAGTTAAAGCAGTCAACTGCGCTATCCAGGGGGAGAGTTTTGAGGGGTTTCCAACTGGAAAACTTAAGGGATGTAATTAAATCTTGAGACTTGAAATTTTTGGTGTTACGAATGTGGTAGGTAGTTGGGTTTTATGTAATATTTGCCTGATGGTGTATTATATATGTTGGGAGGTGGTCACTGAGTGAGTCAGGGAGGGTACCAGAACTGTAGGAAAGTTTGGGGTAGTTGGTGAGTATCCAATCAAGGATAGCTTCCATTTTAGTACTTTTGTCAAACTCTGTTGTGGTCTGTATTAATTGGAAAAAGCCATAGAGGTTGATATGGGTAGTAGGATTATCAGAGTTGCAGGAGTACCAATTAATGTTAAAGTCCCCTAGTAAAATTGGCTCTTGGTGGAGATTATTGGAGGACCATTGTAGGATGGATTCAAATTTATCTATTTTATTGCCAAGAGGAATATAGGTACTTAGGATGTTTACATTTGTATTCTGTTTTAGTTTTATTTCAGCAAGGAGTATTTCTGAGTTGGAGATGGTGGGAGGGTTAAGGTTAACCCTTTCTATTACACAATGGTTTTTGAAGAGCAGGGCTATACCACTTCCTCTTTTTGTTTTCCTATCTTGCCCAACAATGCTATAGCCTGTGGGAACAATTTCATTATCAGGGATGCCTGGTTTGAGCCAGGTTTCTGTCAGTAGGACTGTGTCATGGGGAATATAAAGATATGTTTGCATGGAGTTCCTGAATTTTGTTAACTATGCTTTTGATGTTTAAGTTTCTTATGAGTAGATCATTGCCTTTTCTGGGGACATTGGTAGACTGGTTTAGAACATTGTGAAAGTTATCTTGAGAGGGTGTGGGTCTGGGATTCAGGTGAATGTCCCCACTAAGGGGGAGTAGGATGGCTGTTTAATAGTTGTTCTTCAAGTATATGAGTATTAGTTTATTGTATTGCATGGTCTAGGGTTGTATATTGGGGGAACCATTTGAGGGAGGCAAGGTCTATAGCTGTGTAGTTGTAGATAGTGGGTTGATAGCAAATGTACATGGTTTAACTTTAACTGGATTGTTTGAGTGATGGAAATACGTGTGCTAGGTGTAATTTAAATTTGTGTGATAGGATGTAAGGTAGGACAGGGTTGCTGAGAGTGAGTAGGACTAGGCAATGAGAGATTAGCATGGTGTATTGGAAAGTGGGTGGGTATGGTCAGAATGAGGTGAATGTGTATTGGTTGGTAAGAGTATTTTGGTTGAATAAGGAGTGATAGATTAGGGAGAGGTGAGTCTAGAACTGAAAGCAAGGTTAGATATGGTCTAATTTAACTGGAGGAGCTTTTTAAACATGTGTGCTATGAATGGATAATTGGTCAGGAGTACTAAGGAATTCTGATTGGGTGAGAGAGGTTGTGGGTGTGGACAACAAAATAAATGTAATTGAAGAGGGGGAGGGAATGGGGTAGGGTAGAGGAGAGGAGCAGGTTGCACTCAGGAAAAATTGAGCAGCAAAGGCTGAAAAAAGCAATCTACAGACCTGATGTCTGGTTTGTCCTGTTGGGTTAGAATACTTAGTTTAGAGCGGAGAACAATTGGCTGTTTCAGTTACACTTTTTGCTTTATTTTAACTAGGCTTTTGATTTTTTTTTAACTAATAAGAACAATAATCTGACTGAGGAACGTATTTTGAACTGATGGGGGGGAGCAGCTGCCTTCCCTAGCCGTGGGTAGAGTCTGCTATTTCTGCTTTAGACTAGCTAGTTTAAGTAGTAACAAACTAGGAGGGAAACATAGCAATTTGAAAGGTAAGTCCCGCACCTAGAGTCTATTCTTTAATAATAGTGTGGCATATCCTTGTATATCTTAACTTGGTGCAGTAATGAAGTAAATAGTTGTGGATTTGTAAAGAAAGTGGCTTAATATGTGACAGCAGACACTTATTTTACTTATATGTGTTCATTACTAAGGTTTTCTTTCTTATTGTCTCATTTTTCATTGCACATTTGCGGGATGAGCAGCATAAATCAAATAGCAGAAGCGGGTAATGACTATGTTTGTTTGGTTTGCAAGAAGTGCAGCAGACCTCCTACAAAGCAGATGGCCAAAAACAGTAAATGGATAAATTCAATTAATGCCCCTGCCTATCATAAAAACCTGGCCTGCAGTACCAATGGTACTGGGTTCTAGTATAGAGTGCAACCTTTGTTTTACTACTGTGATATTGCAGTTTACAGCAATGAAGTACAACACAGACAACTGTTTCCTCAACATTCTTGTGGCAACAGGTGTAAGTGCAGGACTGCTATACACATGGTTCTGGGTTCAAATGCACTATATTCCATACAGCATTAATTTTACTGATAAGTATTATTATGTATTATTACATTTGTGATCAAATGTATGACTGCGGATATACTGTGTAGTATAGTCCTGTAAATGTATTTCTGCTATCTTGACCAACACGGCTTTAACTTTTGTGAAAAACACATACACAACTGCCTATACATGAAATTGCTTGCCACTGTGGCATTCTGCTTAGCAGACATTAGCAACAGCTCACATTTGTGCACTGCTTACCTACATGCAAACAGGTGTAACTCACATGCGTGTACACTTTGTTAACCATTGCTCAAATCTGCTGCTCACTGCACTATGGAATTGCATATATGATGCTTTCTTATTGGTGTTTATTGTCTTTTTCCTTTGTGTGACATAAAACTACATGTGGAAACATTACAAATTCAGGGCACATTCTAAGTATATTTAATATATTCACAATACATACATGTGTTGCCCCCCCCCCCCAACAGTACAACCCTGGGAGCTCAGTATGTTTTACACATATATATCAACCACACTGCAAAGTGTAATATATAATGCTGTATGCTCCCTCATGGACAGGGCCAGGTGGTGGTGCTGGCAACCTGATAATCTTTTTGTGCTAAACACAAACATCCAACTATGCTCAATAAGGGTACTTGTGTTTTTACACAGCTAGGCTTCTACACACACCCAAGTGCTGTTAGGCTACTGGCCTCATATGAACCTATAAATCTATGTGCCTATGCAGGCCTCCCAACCTGTTGTCCCCCACATGGCCTGCTAATGTTCATCTACTATAAGTTCACCTGCAGGCATGCGAAAGTCATACATGTGCAATGGCACTTGTGTAAGGTACAGAGTTCTGTAGCCTGTGTACTTAGATAGGTAGTTGTTCTGCTCTCACTGCAGTCAACTGTGTGTGTGTCTGTATATGTGTGTGTGTGTGTGTGTGTGTGTGTGTGTGTGTGTGTGTGTAGACAGAAGAGCAAGTGTGTATCCTGCAGTTACCCCCCCCCAATTCCATAAATTAACAGCATTTTGATACTTGCACCTACCTACACATCCATTTCAAGCAGGCCTCCCACCTTCTTCTCTTCAACATGTACTGCTGATGTCAGCCCCTATAAGTTAACCTGAAGCAATATAAAAGTCAGACTTGGGCCATGGCGTTTACATAGAGTAATGTGCTCTAGATTCTGTGCATTTAGGTAGGGGTTCTGTTCTCACTGCAATTAACTTGGTGTGTGTGTGTGTGTGTGTGTGTGTGTGTGTGTGTGTGTGTGTGTGTGTGTGTGTGTGTGTGTGTTTGTGTTTGAGTATCTCCTCAGCAGAGTAGACATACTACCCTACAGTTACTTCTCCAATGACATGGCTTGCCAATATTTTCATACCTGCACCTGCCTATACATCCATTTCAGGCAGGCCTTCCACATTCTTCTCTCCAAAATGCACTGTTGATATCATCCACTATAAGTTGACCTGCAGACATATACAATATAGACTTGTGCAGTGGTGCTTGCTTCAAGTTCTGTGTTCTATAGGTAGGGTTATGTTCTCACTGCAGTCAACTGGGTGTGTGCATATCTCTGCTCAACAGAATAGATGTGTTATATTTCTCCAAAGGCATGGCTTCCTAGTCTTTTGATACTTGCATAACCCTACACATCCATTTCATGTCGCCCTCCCAACCTCTTGTATCCACCATGACCTGCTGATGTCATCCACTATAAGTTGACCTGCAGCCATGTAAAAATCAGGCTTGTGCCGTGGTGCTTTGGCAAACAGAACTGTGTTCTGTAGTCTGTTTACTGAGAAAGGTATGGGTTCTAATCTCACTGCAATCAGCTGACTGCATGTATGAGCTGTTATTTGACATTACAAAGAGTCTTTTACACCAGCATGTAGGACACTGTTATTACCATATACTCAACAGACAATGCTGATGTCATTGGCTATATCAGATTATTGCATATGCAGTCATCCCACCAGGGCAGGAACAGACATTGGCCTGGAGCCCAGGCAGACATCACCTTAGATTCATAGGTTCATAGGAGGCTATTCAGCTATTGACCTTTGAAAAGCCTAGCCATGTTATACTTTTGTTCCCTTATTGACAAAATTGTATGGTTTATATTTGCAGCATGCGTCTATGATCAGCGCTGACTGCCCTTATCCACAATGGACATCAATGACATACCCAGGGTAAATTTATAGACTTCCCATCTATTTCTCTAAGTTACTTTTAAATAGGTTCATTGAGGAGCTCTACTTTACATGAATTGGGAGTTTGTTCCAGAGGAGTGGCAATCTCTGGGAGACATATCTTTGTGTCCAACATATCCTGTTAATGTCACAGGCTAGGTTAAGATCTCTAGAGTGAGTGAATCTTGTTCCATCTGACTTGTGGATGTGTAACATTTCCACTAGGGGGATATGTAGCATTTCCACTAGGGCAGGGTCAGAGACTACTCTGTATGCCAGGCACAAGTTGCCTCTTAGCAGCCTGTAAGATACAGACTACAGTGACAGGGCTTGCAGTCTGTCCATGGAGGTCATCTGTTGCAGGCCCCAAATTTTCTTGGTGAGAAACTTCTGAGGTCTCTCTAGCTGCTGCAGGTGTCTGGTGATGTACATGCAGAAGGGAACATTGTACTCTATTAGAGATCTGATGAGGGATGAGTACAGGGGAGTCATAACATCCTTAGGTCTGGATGTGATGAAATTACTTATGAGATGTGCAACACAGAAGGCCTTCCTTACCACTGTGGACATATGGTGATCAAAGTTAGGGTTGCTATCAATGTGTGCTCTTAAATCTCTCACCACAGTGTTTGAGCCAAGAGGGGCACTGTTAATATTGTAATTTGCAGGGAATCCCCTTGTCAAAAGAGATGGTAACACATTATTTTGCATTTAGTTTGAGTCTGTGGCTTTTTCCACCAATCATTTGTCTGTGTGTAAGCCCTGTTTGCAGTATGTCAACATCATAGGGGGACTCAATGATTGCACCCAGTTTGTAGCCATTGACAAACATGGTAAGCCGCAGGCCATCTATTTTCCCCTGGATTTCTGAGAAAGAGATTTTAAACAGCAGGGTCCCAGCACAGATCCTTGCAGTACACCAGTGGTAACTGGTCTGGTGGTAGAGATGGAATCCCCAACTTTGACTGTATGTGATCTGTTGGTGATACAGTTAGCTACCAATCTAGGGACATGTGGGTTAATTCCCAGTTTTCAATTTCTCCAAATCTCTTGGGTTCCAGTGTCATGATGGGAATGGACCCCATTCCTAAGTCAAACTATGATAAAAGTTCATGAAATTAGTATTGTTTTAATTTTTGATGTCAGCCAGTAGTGGTCTATGCAGTGCCCACAATGTGTCCAGTAATGACTCCTTCTGCAATCATACAGAGTTACATGTATTTGTAACATATCTAAATATGGTTGCAGATTCTTTTTTATAAGAACCATTCCTCCTACTACTGTTGGTAAATGTCTGGGTATCTTTCTTCCACATTGGTCTCATTTCTGCCTGCAAATCTTGATATTTTATGACTTTGTGCCTCTCTGTATGCAAGACACTGTAGTCACTGAGTGTGGCAATTTCAATGATCAATGCTACTTTTGTCTTCTTTTCATGGACCACTATATCCAGTTTTCTAGCATCTGTCTTTTGATCTGTTGGTAATGCGTGATCCCATGTGATGTAGCCTTCATAATTTTCTATGATGCTTTGTGGTTCATGTTTCCAGCATTTTTCAGCCAGTTTAATACAATAATGCTTGCACAGTCCCCCCTCACAACAGTCTTAACACATTATTTTGCCTTTCAGTATACAGTCCTTCTGCCATTAATATGTCACAACCGGCAAGGAGGTGTGAGACTGTTTCCATTTCTGTTTTACAAAACCTACATTTGTCTGTTTCTCCCACATATTCAATGGACTTTGTAAACTAACGCATATGTAGTCCCCTATCTTGGGCCACCAATGTTAACCTTTCATCTCTTGGTTTGAATTCACCTCTCTTTAACCATTCCTGTGTTCAGTCCAGATCAACACAAGGTTCTTCCAGACATTTTCTATACTTGCAACTATATTTATTCATTTTCCACATTTCTTGCCATCTGATCTGATCCTTCACCTAATATTCTTTTTTTGTTTGATTTTTGGCACATTCAGTTGCTAATTCCCAGCTGTGTGAGTTTCTCAATGATGCCTGAGTAGTGGATTGTGTCAAAAGCCTTGGCTAAGTCAAGATAGGCTATATGTACTCTTGTTTTCATCCAGGGCTTTGGTGACATTTTTAAAGAAGTCCACCAGGTTTTATAAGCATGATCTAGCCTTAGTGAAGCCAAATGTTTGTCAGATCAACAGTTTGAAGGTCACTTATGTATTTTTGGTAAGGTCCATGATGATTCTCTCCATGGCCTTGCAGATAAGGCTGGTTAGGCTTATGATTCCATAGTTCCCAGGTTCATTTGATGGACCACTTTGTGCAACTGAATTGCTGTTGCTGTTTTCCATTCTGCTGGGACAAAGTCAATACTTAGACTGTGGATGAAAAGAGTGCCAAGGGATTCCACTAGGTCCTGTTTCAGACCATTTAGTAGGAGGCCTGGGATGTTATCCAGTCCCATAGAGGCTATGTTTTTGGCCATGGAGAGTGTGGTTATGACCTGCTCTTTGGAAATACTGGGTAGAGGACTGCTGACAAGTATGCTTTGGGGTATATCTCTGACAGGAACAGAGGGGGTGAAGTCTGCTCCAAATCTGTATGCCAGTTTGTGATGTCCTCAGGGTCAGTATGAGTGGTATCATCCACTACTAGTTAGACACAAAGCTGGCCCTTTCCTTGTAGATTTCTGATGTAGCTAAATAATGCCTCCTGCTTATCTTTAGCTAGGGATGCTAGTTTAGCTTCATATTTTGCTTTAGAGCACTTTACAAGATAGCTAATTTGTTGGTTCATGCTGATGAGGGTGTCCTTCCTTTGATGAGGCAGTTCATTCTTGATCTTAGACAATAACTCCAGTGGCTCTTCTCGACAGATTCACTGGGAATTAAGGTTGGGTGGCTCATTGTCAGGGTAATCTTATGGGCTAGGCTTGTAAAGGCCCCCAGGGCCATTAGCCTAGTACACACATATGAACGTATGAACCTATTAGTTTCTTCCACTTGTTGTATAACCTATTTATGCTTGTTGCCCACCAGGGTGGTGTGGTTTTTGTGAGGATCTTCTTTTGATCCTTTCAGATTCAGCTGAGTTTATAGATTTGTATAGGTGTTTATACAGGCCATTTGTGTACACCTCTGTATAGCAGTCATTGTTGACAGTGATAGTAGGGGGTTTGCAACTATTTATGGCATCGTTCAGGAGGCTATAGTTTGATTTGGAGAAAATGTTCATCCTTTTTGCTGTTTGGGGGGGTCAGGTATGATCATTAATTCTAATGAGACTTAATTCTGATCAAATCTTATTAGGGGGCAACACACAGGGGGTAGTGCAGAGGGGTCTACTTTGAAACATCTAAAACCCATAACATTTAATTTCATAACATTGAGACCAGAACATCTAAAACCCATAACATCTAACACTACAAATCAGAAAATAACATCCCCTCCACATATAATGACACCAAACTGCCAAACACACTTTTATTACGTTTCTGCAGGAGGGCAAGCCCCCCTGCACCCCCCATGTGCCCCCCATAAATTAAATATACCAACTCCAAGATTGAAATTCAGTGTTAAAAAGTTAATTTCCTAACCCCACTGTATCAAGCCCCCCCTGCAGAAACATAGTAAAAAGTGTGTTTGGTAGTTTGGTGTCATTATATGTTGTTATATGTGGAAGGGATGTAATTTTCATGTGATTTGTACTGTTAGATGTTATGAAATTCAATGTTATGGGTTTTAGATGTTTTGTGTTTTAGATGTTCTGGTCTCAGTATTATGAAATTAGATGTTATGGGTTTTAGATGTTTTGAAGGGGACCCAGTGCAGAGACCCCCTATGCTGGTGAGTACTAAGTCTAAGACACTCGAGCCCCTTGTGGGGGGTGCAGACTATCTGTTACAGAGAATTTGTATTAACAAAGTCAAGGAACTTTAGGGCAAATGTATTTGTGCTCATATATGACTCCCAATCGATGGAAGGATAGTTGAAATCACCCATGATCGAGGTGTTTAGCTGTATAGTGAGTGACTCAAGTAGTTCCAGGTAGACAGAGTAGCTCTCATGGTTCATGCTGGGAGAACTATAGCTATCAATGATATGGAAGGGGGTTTTACCTACAGTTAGTTGGACTTGGAGTAGCTCTAGGTAGTCGTACTGTTTAACCAGTTCGGAGGTGTATTTGTTTTTAATGAAGACGTATACACCTCTGCCTTTGGTTCTTTCACACTCGTTTTGATGTCTGAATGTGTCAAAGGCATTGTAGACTTTCAAGGCTGAGGGGCTCTCTGTGGCTTTGAACCATGTCTCTGTGACTGCACAGACATGGGCCTTTTCCAATTTAAGGAGTGTTTCCCATGTGTGCAGTTTCTTATTTAGACTCCTTGCATTAAGCAGCTTAACCTTGAGTCTGTCTCTAGTAGAATTTTTACATCACAAATTTAGTTGTTCTGACATTGCCTAAAAAGGCACTATGGGGGAGGCAAGTACTTTTACCAGTAACTAAAAGCCAAGAGGTGACAGGTGAATACCATCTCTGGCAAAGCAGTGTAGTCTGTCGACCATATCTTCTCAGGCTAACAGATACTGGATCCTCCTGGATTGACACCAGAAGCTAAACCAATTCTTGAAGTCAATCATGTTTTGTTTACACTGAGGCATCATGTTGGGTAAAGGTAGAATACTGCTTAGAGCTAGGGACATACCTGCCTGGGACACATAATCTGAGAGGTCATTCCTGTCTCTCTTTATGTAGTTCAGTGAGGTACATCTCAAGTCATTCACTCCAACATGGACGATGACAGAGTCATAAAGATACTTGTTGTTGAGATAGTTGAGTGTGTGCATGATCTGACAGATCCTGGGACCTGACTGGCAGCTAACTGTGTCCTTCTCATTGTCCAGCCTAGTGAGGGGGACATCTGTGTGTCTCGAGTCACATATGACCAAGACATTTGGTTTTGAGGTGTTTTGCCTTAGGGGCTTATTGGCTGAGGGACTGTTGTGTTTCTTATTATATGTAGTGGATTATGTTGTGCTGCAGTGTGTGCAGTAGGTTTGCACTTCAGAAGTCTCTGATCTTTAGGTAGGTTTCTAGTGACTACCTCTGCATATCTGGGTTTATGTGTTGTGAGCTTGTTATGTGCAAAAGGTGAAGTGCATGTGCTGACAATCTGTTTGATATTTGGTTTGCTGTTATGTGAGAAAAATGATTTCAAATTCATAGTATATATGCAGCTCTCACATGTTTTATTTGTTTATTAAAACACACGTTAGTGCTTTCATCAGTGGTATAAATTACTTCTTCAGAATCATTCTGAAGAAGTCATTTATACCATTGATGAAAGTGCTAAAGTGTGTTTTAATAAAGAGGATCCATCGTCCTGCCACTTGCCTTTTGGGTCTTTTTTCTACTTTTCCTGGTCTGGAGTGTGTTCTTGATGTTGTATTTGTTTGTTTTAGAAGTAACTGCTTGTCAGTGTACATGAGGCAATTGCCCATGCCCATGTCAATCAGGCTAGCTGGAGAAATGGTGGGAAGCTGTCCATCCATTATGACAGGTATATAATGTTGTAACTAGTGGGCAGTGGGCTTGATGGACCAAATTTATAAGACTAACACAAAATCAGCTATTCTATGGAAGGCTAGGGGTAAAAAACTGTGCCAATGCTTCACAATGCATAACTGGGTTGATCGCAAGGCAGCAGTGCAATCTCTGACCAGCTCCAGTAAACTGAGTACAAACCTCACCAAACATGTCACTGGAATAAAAGCAAAGTTAAATGATTTTAAAAAAGAAATCAAAGGCAAAGCCCAAGACTGAGCCTTATTCCAGCAATCCCCAACTCAGATGGGTCCTTGGCTGCAAACTTCTGTCACAAGGGTGCAAGGGGGGGGGGGGCTTCCTAATGTAAGATGGTTGTTTTTAATGCTCAAATGATACAAAACAGTCTAGATTCAGCCAGCCCGAATCTAGTGTATGTTATAAAATGTAGAAGTACTAAAAATTCAAAGTGCAGACATTAGTAATCACAACAGACAAAAAAAACAGTTTAAATAAAGCAGCAAATCAGTAGAATACGCCAACAAGAGTGTAGACCACAAACCTTCCTAGTATGAAATAAGTAAGTTCTGTCAGGGTATAAATGTTTTTACTGTAACAGACATTCTAACAGAAAATCAGGTGGAGGTGTTAATATATGGATTAAATATAATTATGAGACCTGTGACTATTACATCTTCAATGATAACACCAGTACTATAGACTGTGCAACTGTAACAATAAAAACAGCCCTGGAACATATAACAATTGTTGAGGTGTAGACACCACCAAAGTCACGTGCAGATCAGCTAGAGGAATTCATACATTTCTTCCTTGACGCACAGGAGGGAAGGATAATATTAGCTGGGGACTTAAATTTACCAGAAATAGACTGGAATAATATTGATTCAACAATGTTAGTAAGGAAATTATTCATAACGTATATTTAGGAACAGCAATTGCTTCAGAATGTAAAAAAAACTTTCAAGGGGATGAAACATATTAGACATTGTTTGTGTTCCTAAAGAAATTACTGTTACTTCAAGTCAAATTTTACACCATTGATGTGCGGTGATCATGGAGTTATAAAAGTTGATTTGTTGTTAGATAATTCTGCCAAACTGAAATCTAAACCAATGCACAAAAGGTTAATTACAGATTATATCAAAGCAAAACAGTCACTATGTAAAACTAACTGGAGTGATGTGTTTAGTGGAAAAACTGCAGCTGGAATGTGAAAAGGTTTGAAAGAGAAATTGTTTGAGTGCAAAAAATAAAAAAAATGTTTAACATCAGGATCTAGGCATACAACAGCAGGGGGATATATTTCTATAAGAACAAGATATCTGATTAAGGTAATAGACAAAAAAATATAAGAAATGGAAGAGAGGTTGAACTATAACTTTGAAAACTGAAGTAAACAAGCTGGACAGATTAAGCATAGTGTGAGACAAGATCAAGAAAAATTTGAAGAAAATTTATATAAAGATATTGAGCATAATAGGAAACCTTTTTATAGATACATAAGATATGGAAGGACTAAAGACACACAAATTGATAAACTGTGTGCAGATTCTAAAATTTATTCTCAGACAAAACAGATTATAGATATATTTACAAAATTTTATGAAAAACAGTTTGGCTTCACAAAAGGGGTGATAAGTTGTCCTAGTGACATCCAGGTAACTGCAGATGCTGGAATCAAATTAGATTATACTGAAAAATGACTGTGCAAACTGGATCTAAACAAAGCATAGGGAGGATATGGAATTAGTAACAAGGACCTGAGAACACTTCAGCAAGAACTTATGGTACCATTATATCTATTATTCACTAAGTCATATAAATATTTGCAGATTCCTCAAGATTGGAGACATGCTCTTATTAAACCTGTCTTCACGGGAAAGGGGAGTAAGACCAACCCAGAGTCGTAGAGACCCTTATGTCTACTTTCATGTTGTAGAAAAATAATGGAGAGGGTAATATTGGATAAGTTATTGTCAAAACTGGATAGATTGGGAATTGAAACCATATATTAGCATGCATATGTTGAAAACAGATCTTTTACCACCTGTAACATAATGTTCTATAACAATATAATAACAGCTATGAATGAAAAATTGTGCTGTGATATTATTTATATAGACTTAACTTCATAATTTGACAGGTCATACACAAAACACTGATCAATAAATGAGTACAGCTAGGTATTGATGTACCCTTGATAAGATGGATAGCTGCAGGGCTTACAAACAGGACATGGCAGGTATCATACAGCAACTGGACAAGTGAATTCCTTGGTTACATTCAGGGTGTTCCACAGTGCTTTGTCCTAGGCCATTACTTGTTTAGATTGTATTTTTCAGACTTAACTTTTTCATCTGAGGTGTTCTGCAGTCTATATGCAGACAACCTGAAATTGGGTAAACTGATTACATGTGTTACAGATAAGGCATGTCTGCAAAATAACTTGACTAAACTGACCATTTGGGCACAGGAGAATAATATGCTGATAAATACATCAAAACTAAGCATATGAGATTTGGGAGACATAAATTGAAAGGTGATTATTTAATACAGCACACAATGATTAAAACTGTAGACTCATTTAAGGACCTGGATATATAGGTAGATTCAGCAATGAGTTTTTCTAATCATATCAACCAATTGGTTAAATATAGTTATAGAACTATAGGTTGTATAAAAAGATTTTTAAAGTCTAGGAAATAAAAAATAATGAAGTAATTGTTTGTTAGTTACATTAGACCCAAATAGAAAACAAGCATGAGTAAAATGGAAAGAGCACAGCGGAAATATATCACGGGCATTCATAGATGTAAAAATTTAAGTTATTATGAAAGACTAAAATATCTGAACTTGTATAGTGTCTCCTATAGATATCTAAGAGGATATCTTATTCAAGTTTATAGGACATTTAGAGACAACTACCTCTGGGAATGTATGGGGTTATCAAAAAGTACAACAAAATAAATCAGAAGAAAAAAAGAACCACACCGGATACTCAAAAACAGTTCCAATAAGCGCTTTTGTTTACTAAAATGAGCAAACTTCTTCAGACAGTTTTAAAACACACAAGTACACTTAAATACATTGCTTAACATGACATCATTTCCTTTGGAAAAACCAAGACCTCATTTTAAAGTGCCAAACTCCTATCAAATAAAAAATAAACCGTATATATTAAGGACCTGGATATATAGGTAGATTATATTCTTAAGGGGTCTTTCAGTTTTACCCACGTAAAAAACAGGGCAATTTTAATAAATATACAGTAAACCACCCCTCTGGTATTACAATTAAATTTATCATTGATGTGATATTTTTTGCCATTTATTATAAAAAAGGTTACCACATCTATATGCTTGCACCAACGGCAGGCCTCACATTTAAACATCCCACAATGTGGGGGATGACATTTTAAAGTACTATTTTCCAAAATTGTTTTTAAATTCCTGCCTTTCCTAAAGACTACAAAAGGAGACTCTCCTACATGTTGTCTAGTCAAGTCATCATCTAATAAGAAAGACCAATTTTTAAAAATAATTGATCTCAAAAAGGGAGCATCTATAGAAAATGTAGTTATAAAGCTCAACCTTGCTAAATCAACATCTGAGGACACAGATGGCTGTTTGGAGTCAAGATCCCTACAGTCCCAGTCAATTTCTGATGTGTTACAAGTAACACTCAAATTGTCCGAAAAATAATCTGGACTGCAAGAGTCCAAATTAGTAATAATATTACTATCCTTAACACTCAATAATGGTTTAAAAATTCCACAAACTCTTTTAGAGGAGACTTCATCAATTAGGTCATCCAGTAAATTGATGGGGTAGCCATGTTTGCTAAACATTTCCTTCAGTAACCTGCATTCATCTAAAAAATCATTCTCTAAGGTCACCATCCTTGCAGCCCGTACCAGTTGACCCTTAACAACTCCCCTTTTCTGATGAAAAGGGTGGCAACTAGAAAAATGAAGGAATGCATTTGAGTATGTTGATTTTCTAAAGATTTTAGAAATAACCCCATCCAATAAAGGACGTTTAATTAATTCAACATCAAGGAAGCAAATTCATTCAGTATTGAATTCCCGAGTAAATTCAAGGAAATTCATGTATTTAGAAATATGCTCAACAAATGCTGCAGCAGAATCCCTGCTACCTTGCCAAAGGATAAAAATGTCATCTAAATAACGGGTGTATCATGCAACTTTTTCTTGAAAAACATGATCCCTAAATAGGAATTGTTTTTCCCAGTGGGCCATCACTGTGTTGGCAAAAGTGCCACCACACAGAGACCCCATGGCTACACCAGTTTTCTGTAAGTAAAATTCTCTATTAAACAAAAAATAATTATTATTCAAAACTAATTCCAACAAATAAATAATTAAATCTATAGAAGCACCATCAAAATGTTGTTCTAACAAAAAATCCCTGACCCATTCACAACCAAGCTCCTGAGGAATGGTAGTGTACAAATCACGGACATCAATTGTTAAAAAATTCAAGTTCCTAGAAAAAGGGAAATTATTCATGGCACCTAGAAATGCCCACGAATCCTAGCATATCTGGGTTTCATTTCTCAAAGCTTCCTTAAGCTTGACATACACAAATTTAGTACAGCCATAGGTTATAGACTGCCTCCCATCAATGATGGGATGAAAGGGAGGTTTTTCCAGATTTTTATGGATTTTAGGTAAGTCAAATAAGGTAGGGGTGATTGGGTAGGGGATTGAGAGAAAGTTCAACAGATCAACATCAATGCGCTCCTGAATGAACAAGTCATTAATGAAGCCTTTAATTCTTTGATATGCTCCATTAATTTCCTTGAGGGAAACCTTCACATGAGCCCCGTTAGTCAACAGAGAACTCTTATTGTAATTATAATCTGTTTAAATGCGAGGCCTAACGTTGGTGCAAGCATATAGATGTGGTAACCTTTTTTATAATAAATGGCAAAAAATATCACATCAATGATAAATTTAATTGTAATACCAGAGGGGTGGTTTACTTGAGCTCATGTAAAAATTGCCCCGTTTTTTACGTGGGCAAAACTGAAAGACCCCTTAAGAATAGAATCTATGAGCACTTGTATGCCATTGACAAAAGGAATTTGAACAATGCACTTGCAAGGCATATCAATTTGTGTCCCAAACATGAATTCAAGTTCTTAGTTATTGAAAAAATTTCGGATAATTTTAGGGGTGGACCAATGGATTTGAAATTAGAGGAGAAGGAACTGATTTGGTGGTTGAAACTGAATGCCTTAGTTCCGCCAAGTTTAAATGATTTTGTTTCTATTAAGAGTATCTTGAAATTAAAGGCGTTAGATAGATTTATGTTTATATTTTTTACTGTATATTTATTAAAATATACAAATGTATTGTTACATGTAACTTTTGGAAATATATGTAGAGATTTTTATTATTTATTTTTTGATATACGGTTTACTTTTTATTTGATAGGAGTTTGTCACTTTAAAATGAGGTCTTGGTTTTTCCAAAGAAATTATATCATGATAAGCAATGTATTTAAGTGTACTTGTGTGTTTTAAAACTGTCTGAAGAAGTTTGCTCATTTTAGTAAATGAAAGTGCTTATTGGAACTGTTTTTGAGTATCTGGTGTGGTTCTTTTTTCCTTTTGATTTATTTTGTTGTAGTTTGTTCGTTTTTACTGAGTTTATTTGTTTGGTTATCAAAAAGTACTAGAGAATCATCAGACAATCTATGTAGAAGATTCTATAGGAATGAGAAGTGTACAAATTGGTTCTCTGACAGAGTAGGTGTTGCATGGAAGATTACCAAATTATATTAAAGCAAATACTAGTTTAGATATTTTTAAGAACCTGTACATTTATTATGGGAACAAGTGGTTTGGTATATTGGAAAGCTAGAAGGGCATGAATGCCTGTGCTTGAAATATTTTTATGTGTGTGTATAAGTGGTCTGGAACCCAAGTGCTTAAACCAGAACTAAGACACTTTCAGTATAATAGACACAATAAGCCTTCAACCAGCAATACCCAGAGTTGAAGAGTGCATGCTATCCTCTCCTGCCACAAGATTCTAAACCATAAACCTTCCTAATGTAAAATAACTGCTTTGGAGCCCAAGTCCTTAAGCCATAACAAAGACACTTAGAACAACAAGCACAATAAGCATTCAACCAGCAATTCCCAGCTCAGAAAGCCAGAGGCTACTATCTCCTCCTACAAGAGTGTAGACTACAAACCTTCTTAATGTTAAACAATGGGCCTGAATCCCAAGTGCTTAAACAAAAAGTAAGAGGCTTAAAATAACAGTTACAGTTTAATGCAGTACAAGACAGATGGCAGTAACATATATTTTAATCTACCCAAATACATCATATCATGGTTAGTAGGCCTTGTGTTATCTTGATGAGAAAGCCCTGTGGTCTGTCCAGCTGCTGCATGTGTCTGGTGAGGTTTATGTAAAAGAGAGCATTATACTGTATTACTGTTCTGACAGTGCTGTCATACAATCCTGAGATTTGAATGTAATGACATGTCTTATGATGAGCACCATATGCATGTACTAGAAAACATTAAAGAGAAAAGTTGTAATGTAATAGCAGACATTGCAGCTCCTGACTTCACAGCCCTTACATGAGAATACACTAGAAAGTACTGACATGATGATGCTATTCACTGCATAATTTGGCAAGGCAAATATAACTGACAGGTACAATTATCAGTTCAACTATACAAATGCAGATACACTAGGCATTAATGTAACTATTCACCCTGTTCATCAGACACAGAGCTTTTATATCCTTGAATCCTAAAGAGAGAAAACAGGGATATGGCACAGTTATCTTCACTTCCACAGGGTATTGTGTGGGAGGCCAGGAGGCCTAGGCTGACACAAAAGGTCAGTGACTGTGTGAGGAAGAAAGGGAAGCAGGCAGGCTGAGCCACATAACTGTTGTGTGTGTGTCTTTTGAACACAGCCAAGCTCAGTGCTAGCCAGTCTTGGTATGTTGAACAGGTGTGAGCCATGCATGGTAGAGGTGGCAGTTCATCATTGTCACCCCCGACCATGAGAACTGGCTCTGTCAGGTGTTGCATTGGCAGCTCCATGCCCACAGTCAGATGCAGTGCTACCTGAATATGACTGATGCCTAATGGACATGCTACCTTCATGGGAATGCCCAGGACCATGACCCCATGGCCTGCCACAGCTGGGTGTGGACAGCACACTCACTGATGGACCAGATGAAATACTGCCACTATGAAAGTATGAGAGGTAGTCATGCATATCAGCCTGTGCCACATTCACAACCTTGAGCATTTGTCTGGAGCACTTTTCTGAACATGCCTGTGACTCCATGATGGCCCTAAACATATGTTTATAGAAGAGACACATGCACCAGGTGGAGGATAAACAACAGGTCCCTTCTGAGCACCCCTATCAACCCTCATGCATGGTACCTTGCCAACACTTTGGCTGCAGCCAGTCTTAACAAGCAATGAAGCAGCTATAGCCACACTTCCCTGCTCAATGTCCTCACCATCTTTCTGTCCAATATCTATAAGTTCAGTGGACTGGGTAGATGTATGCCTACTGGCTGTGTCTAGGGAAAATGAAGGGAGTGGCTGGATGTCAACCTCTGTGTTAGATTCAACCTCTGCACCCTCCACCTGTACCTCAGTTTTGCCACCATCATCATCAGTGTCTGATGAGACACTGACATCAGGTGGCACAGGACCCACACTCCCATTATCATGATCACCTGTGATGAAAAAGGAGAAATATAAGCATATATTAATGCCTACACTACTATGGTGCAACATATGCTAAACAACTAACAGTGCTGCCACTATTACAGACAATACAGCAATACACACAGAACAGGCCTAATATGACATATTATGATATTAAATTGATCTGCAGTACTGAAATAACTTTATTTGGCTTACCATCCACAGAAGACATATGTCACTGAATTCCTGACAGTCCTGAAATAAGTTAAGCAAGAGGTTAAGGGCAACATCATCACATTTAACATTAAGACAGGAGGTAATACATGTACTCCTCTATATCTGCATTAAGTGTACTATCAACAAGAATGTGTCTGACAGCTCCAGATTGAACTTATCACTGTACCAATCTTCAATACTCCCCCAAAATGTACATGTGACACAGAAGTAAATTTTATTCCAATTGTTTTACTATACAACAATATTCAATTGGTCATATAAGAAAGCCTACCTGGAAGCTCCTCCTGGGACTCAGAAGGAGTGACTCCCATGTCAATGACATGTTGTGGTCCACTCTGCTGTGAGTTGTCCTGTTCAAGGATATTTATCTGAAATTCCTTATTGGGGTGAGAGGTGGTTCTGTAGCAGGCTCACCCCCAGTTACCCTCTAGTCTTGGGCAGCAGCAGCTGCATGCCTCCATGCAGAGGTAATCCTGTCAGTGGCTCTGTGGTGCACCTTCTCATATGTTTGGTTGTGACCACCCACAGAATTTATGTTGGCAACAATCTGCTGCCATATTGTGAGCCTTTCTGGCATACTGGGATGAGCCCTTCCCAGAAGAAATGCTCCATGTTGATATGATGGCATTATTTTCAGCTTCACTGAAGGGCATCTCAGCCTCAGTGATGTTTTGTGTCCTAAAAGACAACAGAAAGATAATACACATAAGTCTCACATAACTACAAACTATAAAGTAACTGTTACCAGATAAAACAGCAAAGGTAGGCAGTCAGTAGTACTCACTGGAAAAACATAAAACAGACTACAGATGTGAAATACTAACAACAGGCAGGATGCAAAACAAGGAGAATAGCAAGAACAACATATCCTTGTATGTGCCATAGCAGTAACTCAGCTGTGCCCCCCCCCCCAAAAAGAACAGGCCATTCTATTTTCTGACATAACAGTAACTCTCCTTAGCTCCTACCACCCACAAAATAACAGGCAAATTAACCATTTTGCTAATAAAACACCTTTGAAATGTTAAAAGTGCTTTCAAAGGACCTGTTCCTGAAACATTTGTACATATGTATGACACAGCTTTCTATTATCATGTATTGTCAAGCATTTGTACCTCTGAAATGGCTTTACAAACATGGCCATGCCTTCAGTACACTTCTGACTAATGCACACAGATAACAGTGTAAAATGCTTTGCTTCACGTTATTCTTAATATATTACAGTGTATGCATTATGTAGGTAACAAAACAGGAGCATACCTCCTGGAGTTCAATACTCCTCTTTAACGATATCTTTGGAAAGATTTTTTGTTTGAAGTCCTGCAAACATATAGCAAGTGTCCTCACCATCAGTTTGGCTAGCTTTTTATAATGGAGTACATTTTAATGGATTTCATCTGTCATAGCCTCTGTTTCAGAGATGCTAATTACAGTATAAGCAGCTGAGTTGTGTGCTAATCAACCAATTTGATGGAACTATTAAACAAGTTTTAAAGCAACTATGCAGGCTCTATGCCGGATTTTCCTGTAGATTTCAAAAGTAGTGGAGTACAGACACAGAAAGTCAAAACAGACAGAATGTTAGGATCTGCTGCTGCTTAAATCTGTTTGTATGTGCTACAGGTTTAAGGCAATGCTGCTGCTGCCAATAGGCCTAGGCCAAGACAGAGATGATTTTTTAGACCACATTTAACTTATCACACCAAATTCAACATGGACATTGTAGTGTGCTACAGGGTTGACAGAGACATAGTACAGGAACTCTGCAACCTCTGCCAGCCTCAACCAGAGCCTTTACCTCCCAATGTATTGGCTGTGTAGTACTTTCATAACAATCAGCCCTGAACTAACACTGTGGCAATTGCTGCATTTACAAGATAAGTCTTGAACATGTACAGTATTGTATAATAATATAATGCCATGTCCTTGTATTTCATCACTTGGTACAGTAAGCAAGTAAAAGGTGGAAGATTTATACACAAATTAACTTATCATATGACAGCAGAGAGTTATTTAACTTGCATGTGTCCATTAGCAAGTAGTAAGCATCAGGCCTCAAAGATTCACACATTGATACCTTCCCAAAGTACTAATGATCGCTGCATGCCCTCAGTTTACCACCATCCATTTGTAATGGGAAATCATAGCAGAAAGAAGTTAGAAAGTGATGAGACACATTGCAGTTTCTGACTTCACAACCCTCACAAGATCAAACAGTCAGGATGTAAAACAAGGATAGCAACAAGAGCAACATATTATTGTTTGTGTTATAACAGTAGCTCAGCCTGGGTCCACCCCCTCAAAAGAACAGTGTACCCTTGCATGTGCCATAATAGGAACCCACATTTGCTCCCACCCAAAACAGCAGTCTATGCTAGTCCGTGCCAGCTAACCTGCCCTTCATTTGATGGCAAATGCATATCATTGTATTCCCAGTTAATATCCTCACACATTTTAAGGTAAATGATTTAGACTGGCTTACAAGTACCGGTCAGATGACTGATGAATGACCAAGAAACACAGAAAGGTAAGACAGGGCTATATATTTGCAAGGAATAATCATAACAGGTTTTGTGATAACTAAGTGCACTACATCCAACTATAATAAATATAATACATTCACAAATAACAGGGTATGCCTTGATATTGGTGTACATTCAGTTGCACTTGGTTGTGTGAGGATTTACTTCATTTCTTTACTGCAAAGCTATTTGTGTGGCAAAGGTGTACAAGTCCCTCATCATGTTTTCAGATGGTGAAGTGGAGTGAGAGTAGGGATCCAGACCAATGTAGTCATATCTCATGCTTACTAACATTCTCATATGACATGTGTATGTCATAGATTGATTTTCCTTATTTCAACTATTTTTCCATGTTTTAATTATTTTCTTCTTTTTGGAGCCACTGTTTGCGTGATGCGCCACTTAGCACAAATGGCTTTGGATATGCTCATCTTGTTTGTGCATAGAGTGGCAGTGCACAAACTGGATGAATGGACCACCCAGGTAGCAGACATGACCCAGACAGCCACAGATGTACACCTAATGCATTTAACTAATACCACTGACCATCACATAAACACATTTCCTGTCAGTTCGCACCGTCACGCATCATGTTTGAGTGATGGTGAGAGATGTGCAACACTTTCAAATGTTGCAAAACCAAAAAGTGCATACTGTCAGTAAGCATGATATCTGCAATTGTCAGGAACATATCATTCTGCATTGGCCTTGATCTGTGGTAGGCATGGCAGGCATTCTTGAAAAGGATTTATATTCCATGCTCAAACACAAGGTGTCTAGGATTTCAAAGTATTTGTTGGACTCCTAGTGAATAAGCATGGTCCCAGTCTTTGCACAGGGACTACTGTGGCATGGGTTACAAGGCAAAGGCATGGAATAGTCTGGCAAAGGCTCTGACCAGTGATATTGGTATCCTCTGCTCTAGTGAACAAAGTAGGAATCACTTCAGAGACCTGAGGATGAGGAACAGGGATACCCTCAACCATTGGATGGAGGAATGTAGGTCTGGTGGCACCCCAAAGATGTGTATCACTTACAGAGACCACTTGTAAGAGTTAAAAGCTGGATATAGTCAAGACTGGCATTCATAATGGTATTCTGTTCTGTCTTTTCCGCAGACATCAGAAACTGAGAATTGAATGTGTGAACCCATGCTGCTCGACTGGCATGGATGCGAGAAGCACGTGGTATGTATGCATCTGAAGAGTATTATTATTTTAGCATTAAAAGTAAAGACATTTTATTGGTTTATTATACAGTTGCATCAAATTGAGCATTCATCTCTCAATTGTAACAGCAAAGTATGCATGCATTAGTCTGGAGTACAAAACAACAGTTCACTATTAGGGAGTAGTCAGAGTTTGTGGGTTCAAAAACCCCACTTCCCAAATATATCATACTGTTAAGCTTTCATTGATATTGCTATGTAGCATCAGAGCTCTACAGCAGTGGAACCAATGGCCTACTGTAATCAGTATAATTGGAACATGCAGATTTGCAATATATGCACACATCAAGGATGGCTTGCTTTAATCTATAGTATATTGTACATCTGTTAGGAGCTGGAAAGCCTTAACAGTAAAATAGGTATTTGTTAGGAGTTAGTAGTTATAAAAGCAAATGTATCAGAAGAGAGCCAAATAATTGCATCAATCCTTTGTATGTCACATATGAAGTTATGAATATTCTCTTTTTTTTCTCTCACCCCAAACCTAAAAAGTAAAAATACCCTAAAGTATGCTACAGAGTCAGTTATGTAGCAAGAGTATTTTAGAGACTGAATAGCAAATGTCAGACTTAAGTGCACTGAATCTCTGGCTGAAGGCATTAATTAACAATGCAATGATATGTTCCTTTTTGGGGCCAGATGGTACTGGTTCTGAATACAGCTGTACCTAATACATCGAACTACTTTTGTAGTAGCTTTGCTTATTGATAATGCTTTATAAAATTAAATGAATGCTGCACAATAATGCTTTATAAAACACTGCTGGGCATTGTCCAATGCTGCTTCATACAAAATTAATAGTGAAGAAATGACACTGGTGATATGGGGAGCATGCACGGGGGAGTACAAAGGGAAATCCTTGGTAAACTGTGTCAGTTACTACTGATTGTATAAAATACATCTGCTCATTAACTGACCCTGTGGTAGCACATGTTAATGCATTGTCATTGGAGGCAGATGTTATTTGGTTCAGGTATGGGTGTAAGTATTAATTTTACAAGTGTGTATGATACTTTAAATATATCTACTTATATTGCTGATGTTTACCGTTGCTTTGCACTGGTGCGCACATTTTGGTTTTGCAAAATTTGAAAACATTGTGTATCACTTACCATCATGCAAACACGATAGGCAAGGGTGCACACTACAGAGCACCTCGTCTGAGCAATGCTAAGTGATCCACAACAGTGGCAAACACTGCAATTTCAAGATTATTTGGCATACAGGCACTTGTGTAAATGTGCTAGTTAACGGAACCATGTCTACGGTTTTCCTACACTTACAGCTATTACCACAAGAAGATTGAGAAAACATTTGTGTATGTTACATTTCATTTCTGTAATCTACAATCTCACAACAATAAAACAAAATTTGCACACCCTGTATTCAAACCCCAGACCATCTGCACTGCACACCTACACTTAACACCTATTGCCCTAGGATTACTGACATGATATGCCCTATCTTAGTAGTTATTGTAAAGTTTTCACTGTTAATTGTAGCACAATGCCACTTACTGTGTTTGCAATACCATATAGTATTAACTGAATGCACTAAAAAAATTGTGTGTTACAATCTGCATTGAGACTACAGGTTTTGTGGCCAGGTACACTGGTGCAAGCCACGAAAACTTGCATATGCACATCGGGCATTATTAATATTCATGGTGCGATGCCATGCGATCAGCAGTATCTCATATGTGAAAACATTCAGTGTAGGCTCAGTGCAGAACCTTCACGGAGTTTATTGAATCTGGATCATCATTTTAAATTTTTAATATTACAAGTTATTTTAGAAGAAAATTAGAGGAGATGATTTGAGAAATGATGCAGAAAGAGAGGAGAAGAAATGGATAGTAAGATTCAGGGCACAAGCACATTCAGGCTTAAATGAAGCATTTACTATTAAACCTATTTTAAAAGACTTAAGAAATAGAATTAAGTGAATATACCTTTAAATCTTAATTACTGTGAGCTATTTCATTATTATATGACTCACCAGTGACTTTGTAGCTTTGTATAAAAGTACTTTCATTTGCATGCTACACCTTTTTGCCTGATGAAGTTATTGGTAGCAAAAGTACTACTTGCATTTGTAAGCTGTTCAACTGTGTTGTTTTATTAAAAGTTGCTTATTGATAGCCATGGTGCTGGTTTGCTTTTATTTTTAAGAATGTATCTACATGCATAGCAAACTTGGCTTTATCTAACTGGCAGAGCTTTTCCTTCTGTAACATCATTCACTGTTCCAAGGAATTAGCTGTCACATTTGCTTTAGGGACAAGGAATGAATTAATCAAGCAGCCCCTGAGTAAATTATGCAAATATGAATTGGTCAATTTGCTTTAGGGACAAGGAATGAATTAGTCAAGCAGCCCCTGACTAAATTGTGCAAATATGAATTAATATTGAAATAATCAATAGTAGATGAATGGATTATGTGTGGAGGTGTATATACCTGACTGGCTAAGTTTGCTGAGGATGGTGATGTTTGAATGATCAAATACTAAAGTGAATAAATTCCATTAGAGTGAAAGACCCCAGCATAGGTTATTGTTATTATACCATAACATTTCCAACATATTTTCAACCCTAACTCATATGGAATGTTAATTGCTGCTGTGTCATAAGTATTCAGGCTGTGTGGGACATCTGTGGAGGTTTTGGTGTGAGGTCCTACCTACTTGCATTCTTCGACTGCTGCTGCTACTGAGGAAAACAGATGTTACATCTGTGAGCTGCTGATAAAGTATGACAAGCTATGGTGTCACAAGACATACATCTTGTACATTAGAGGATACAACTTTTATGAAAATATTTATTTTGTGTAGTGAGATGTACAAGAATGTATATATAATGTCCAGAAACATGCACTGTCTAGGATGGGGTGAGGTACACTTTGATGGGGCTGAAGTCAGAAGGTTGATATTGCAACAACCCTGGCTTTACACCTATTGAAAAGAACGGGAAGTTTAGAGCACAGCTGACTGAAGCAGATTTGCTATATCTTCTCAATACCAGTTCATCCCACATTTCCTCTAAGATTGAGGTATTTGTGTTCACCTGCTGTCTCACATGTGATGTTCTCTGAGATTGCAGGCTCACAGAGAAACAGTGTGAAACAACTTTAAATCTTCTGCAACTTATCACTCCTTTTCCATGGTGCAATGACCTCAGAGTGGAAATAATAATGTAAGGGAGGTATGATGAGGACCCTATAAGGGTGATGGCCTTTTGGTGTTTCATGTTTCTCTCATTTACTTTTAAACCTCCCAGTCTTAATTACAGGTTTAATGAGTGTATATGTGTAGAAGCTGTGTGTTTCTACCTGTCTTTGCCAAGCATTTGTGAAATGAGAAGACTGGCTTTGAAGGCTTATATCAGATGTTGTTTAAAGAATATAAGATGCAAATTTTTCAGTATGTTTTAATTTAATCAAAAAATAATGGCTTGCACCCTATACCCATGACTGCCACAGTTAGACAATGAAGGAGAAGCCTTAGGTGCAATATAAGCATTAGCTGACAAATACTGTACTACTCTCATCTTGGTGTTGAATGCTGCTATTATACTTTGGCATATAACATTAGGAATCAGGAATTTTCTTTCTACCGCGGTGGATATAGTCTGTGTATTTTTGATGTGGCACTATTTTAGAATATTGCCCATCTGTTTAACATAGGTTTTCCCTGTCCCACCTCCTCAAGACTTGCTTAATGGCTTCTCAACCTACACCCAATCAGAGTATTAATTCTAACATAATGAAGGCCTGGCATTACCAGGATAGACAAGAGTATTACAAACTATTTGCTCCTGCCCTGGATGTGTAATCACCCAATTTGCTTACCTTCTGGCAAAATTTGGTTGGTAGGGATCAGATCATCTTCAAGTCCTATAATGCTGACTACCTATTCCTCCCATAGACACCATGCTAAGTTACAATTGCTGCCTGGTCAAGAGAAGGAGGGATGCATTCTGCCATATGCACCCCTCCTTTCAATGGCTCCACAGAGCAGAGCTCCATATTGACAGAGTGAGCCAATCTGGCCACCACAGGTGGATGATACATTCAGTCACCACTTGATGTGGCCAGTACCACTGCCCAAGCAGCCTTTGCCTCTAGAGATGAGTGCACTCCTCCACATCCGTAGTTAAATATCAAACATGTGAACAGTAATAAGTACCTCATCCTTCTGTGCCACAGGTCTGGGAGGGTCTAATGTAAGTTTTATATCAGCTATTTAGTGATATTATTATCATTGTTATTTTTAAGTGATGCTTATTAGTTAATTACTTATTTATTTTTATTTATGTCTTACATGTCTGCTGACCAACAGGTCTTCCTCTCATACAACTTGAATCAATTCATTCTCTGATGCAAGTGACTTTACCAGCACCTAGGCAACATGTGATTAGATGAAGAAACAACTGAGACAGTCATGAAGTAGTTTGTGCTTTTGCTGAAGTCTGACCATCTGTTGTGTGCTGGGGAATATGACTCTGACATCCCCTATCCAGATATTCTGGGGTTTGGTGCTGTCCACTGATCTTGAGTCCCTTCCATCAACTCAGCTCCTCTACTGCATTGCCGTTGCTCTAATGCAAGCTTCCACTTGTTGAGTAGAAAGTGGTGGAAAGGAAAACCACCACCCCCACGTCCCCCCAGAATGGATGAGGAAGCATAGGCCACTCATTCCATTATGGGCACTTGTAGCACTTTAGCCTTTAATCAAGCTCAGGTCATCTGGGTCATAGTTAAAGTTTTAAACTCCATGCCACAGATCTAGGATTATTACTGACATTATTTAGTGTTTTCTTTTTTTGAATGTTTTGTGTTTTCTGATATGACGTGTAATTTTATTTTAAACCACAGCAATAATCCTGTTCTGTTAAGTATTTAGTGAACTTATATGCAGAAAATTATACAGATCCTTAGAGTATAACAAACACTAAATTAAACATCTTATATTCACAGGTTATGCATATTTTAAATCTAACCACAATGGTAAATGCTTTTTTCCTGTCATCTGATTAATTGTTTTGTTAAACAGTGCCATGACATCAACTGCATAGTACATGCTTTTTCTATTATGGTGGACGGTGGCATGACTTCATTATGAGGTTATAATCTGACCAACCAAAATATAGGTCACCTCCCCCATAGTGTGTAAGCTACAAAGTGCCCCAAAGTTGCTATGATATATTGTGATTAACTTTGGCAGGGGTTACATGCTGACCATGGGTGCTTCTTTTATGGTCGCTAATATGTTTAGTTGGCTAATATTTAATGCGGCCTATGGGAAACTTAAGTCATCACTTACTTTATAAATCAGTGAGGTTTATGATTGGTAGACATGATCCAAAAAAGTGTGAGGCATCTCCATACTTGTAGTCTTCAAACCAGTCTCAATGGTAACATTATAACTCCCTCTGGAAAATCGTTCACTCAAGGTAACTACTCCATTGATAAAACACCACAAAGAGTTGACCTGACAGTTAGTGATCGGAAAACATACATAGACAGTAATCTGGCTTTTAACCAACATGTAGCCAAGATAGTAAGAAAATCATTCTATTTCACCCAACTTATAAGCAAGGGTATAGCATCCAGGTCCAAGTAAGTTATAGTACCACTCTATGCAGCCTTTATCAGACTCATCATTGAGTACAAACCCTCTTTGGCATGCACCTAACCAGGCACTTGCAACAGTTGGAAGTCATTCAAGAGTTTCTCAGCAGGAGAATCCATGGTATAAATACCCTATCCTACACAGATTGCCTTAAGGTCCTACCTTTGTACTCTGTCTCCTACAGGCTACTGAGGTGCAATCTGTGCTTAGTATATAATGCATCCTCATATCCAGCTGTTGCACATCTGCAAAACAAATAGCACCAGAAAGACTAGAGCCAAGGACCTGAACTTTGCCTCTGTCATAAATAGAACATACTGGAGAAACTATTATATGTCTCATAGGATCTCCAAGTTATGGAATAAATTCCTCATCTATTTGAAGCAGAGTTTATCCCTGATCATATTCAAAAGAAACCATGATCACTGGATGGGAAATCGCAAGTTCGACCTGGTCTGGCCCCTATGTCTCTGAAGGACAGAGCGACAGTAAGTAAATTATTCCCCAGCTAACATAGCCCCACCCGCCACATAACCCTAAGCTACCTCTTTACTAACATACAGTATCATATAGATGTCCAAACACAATTGGGTTGGGTTGCATGGCTAGGCCTGTGAAGGACCCTGGTAGTCATCAGCTTAGTTCAAGCCTATGAACCTATGAACATATAAACTCTAGAACCTTCCTAACTAACATACTACCTCTTAATGAATGCCTGTGATACATAAGGTCACAACTGGGCTGGATTGCACAGCTATGGCTTATAAAGGCCTTGGTGGTCATTAACCTAGTATATACCTATGACCCTATGAATCTAAGGCTTATAAGGGCCATGGTGATCATTAGCCTAATATATACCTATGAACCTATGAACCTAAGGCTTGTAAGGGCCCTTGTGATTGTTAGCCTATTATATACCTATGAACCTATGAACCTCAAACTTATAAAGGCCCTAGTGATTCCTAGCCTAGCATATACATATAAACCTATGAACATAAGGCTTATAAAGGCCCTGGTGGGCATTAGCCTACTATATAAATGTGAACCTATGAACCTAAGGCTTATATGGGCCCTGGTAATCATTAGCCTAGTATATACATTGATTGTTAGCCTAGTATATGCCTGTGAACCTATGTCATGGAAGATTATCTCCTTGTTTTCAGAAGCTGAACATCTGTTATACTGGTGAATGAGCTTTGCTAGGCTTTTACAAACCATAAGGACTACAGTGACAGAACATTTAGCTCAACTAACTAAATCTACCACAGTAAATTAAGCAGTGTTTGCAGTTGTGCTAACAAATGCCACAAGGAATCTTATAGCCCAAACTGTTTTTTTGTTATGTATCAAAACGAACCTCCCTCTCCTTCTCCCCTATGCATCTGTGTCACGTCACCTCAATGAAGCAGCTGTCATTTTTAGAGGTGTACTGAATGTGAGTTCATGCCTTAATGTATATATTTTTCTCATGTGTATACCCATATTTGTTAATATAATTTGCCTTTATAAATTTCTGAAATATTACATAAGTAGCTAGCATTTGATATTAACTAATTGCAAGTTCAGATGCATCTTTACTATTTTAGCCTATCAAATTTTGTATTACTTGAATTAAACCACTACTTAAAAATCAACAAAATGAAGAAAGGTTAGTGTTAAATCAGTATGGATCAATTTTAGCTTCAGAGTTGATTCTTGACGCAGACAAATATATATTAAAGGCTATGTATCGAGAGATGTATTTTGCAGCTTGATTAGTTAAAAAAAAGCGACAGTGAAAGTCTGAGTACATATTCTCCAGAGTGTTGCCGTCAACTTGTTTTTGCTAGACTTCATTTTCATACTATATGCAAACAGTGTAAGATCCCAAGTAGAGCCCAGAACTGACACCTATTTCCTTGCTCAGTAGTGATATAAATGTCTAACTTCCATTTTAACTGACAGACTGAAGGTAATCCTACCAAATCTAGTCCTTCCTACCTTAGCTAAATTAAAACTTATATTCAAGATCACCACAGTGTTCTATACCTAGCGGTGGCTGTTTGTGAGTGCAGTGCAAGTAATATTTCCTTACCTATTTGCCAAGTATCTGACAAACGGAGGCATGAAACAGGGTTGCCTTTTAACCTCCGTTATTTATCCTGGCAGTTGTGACATTGAATAGAATAGTTAGTTCTAGCATCTGTACTTTTAATTCATCTTTGCATGGAGTAATGTCCTAAGCACTATTCTCTGCAGATGATTTTACCATTCTCACTGAAGTTCCACTGTCCCTATCTAGAAGAATTTGGACAAATATTTGGGCTGCATGTAAACAGATGTAAAATAATGTTGTATGATGTAAATGCATCTGCTATGACCTTATGAATGTTGGATGAAGCACAGCCTCTTGAGTTTTGCTGTTCTGCTCCTAAATACTTGGGTGTAATAATATTGTATTCAGACATGTCTAGAATGGTTAACTTGAATTTAATACAAAAAAACTTGGCCTATCCTTAATGGGGTGGATAGCTCTACTTAAAATGTATGTGTCTCCTCTACTGTTTTATATTTTGGCATATCCTTGTCTCTACCATCACAGAAAAGATTCACACCTACAAACTCAGCTTATGCAGATTAAGGAGGATAGCAGAATCAGGCCAGTAATCAGACAATCTCCTGCAATTGAACTGGGCCTAAGGATTTCATGATGAGATAAATATTCATATCAATTTACCTTAGCACACCTCCTAACTTACAACATGGGTAACTCCATTTGGGTGATCCTATGTTTTGGGGGCTGACTCTCTATGGACCACAGATGGTTCAGAAGATTGTTCAGTGGCCTCAGCTGAATGTTTTTGGATTTCTGTGCTATTGCTCATGTTTGTGAAGCCATGTGCTCATTCACTCAGAGCTAAGAAACCAAACTACTGATTAAGACTATTCTGCATCTGATATGACTTACTACTAGCCTAGAAACACCTAGGATAAATACTTTTGGATTTCTGACTGCATTTCTGAGTTACTGAAATAGCTCTCCACTCATTTTGGCATGTATTGAAATCTAAGACAAAACTGCTTTTGTTTAAACTCTAGTGAGACTGGAGGAAGAATTAAGCCTTTTCTAGGCCTCTGATGGCCTGCAGAAACTTGAATTGTACTGTTTTGCTGTTGACTAGTAGCCTTAATTAATATTTTTTATGTTTCTGTGCTATTATAAGTTACTTACATTTGTATGGTGCTGAATAAACCATGTACTTTGTAGACAGAGGTACTTTGAACCATAACTTGTCCTGTATAACCTTGTCCATAAATTTTTATTGCACTTTTAATAATCAGTAGTTTTACAAAGAGCACAGTGTTTGTACAAAGTGGCTCATTCCACTTCATGTCTTGACTTGTATTGTTGTTTTTTTGACAGATAGCACTCCCATCAAGCAACTCCTAAGTTCATAGGCACTACTAAAACCTTCAGCCCAAGGTAGTTAACAACTGGAACTATGGGACTGCACTTTTCAACTGTCTCTGTAGCCAACTTAGTTCAAATTTGTATTCCGAGACAATGAAGAAATTGTCACATGTTTACCAACAACCACCTAATATTTGCACAATCTGCCACAGAATGTGAGAGAAATAATTATATAATGTTATTGGTGGCAAAACTTTTGCATGAAGCCACAGCAAATAACAACACCACAGTAAACCACACTAATCAACTGGATCAACTAATCCATTGTCCTACCAGGGACTCCAATATCCTAGACCTGGTCATTACCAACATGGGAGATAGATGCTCCACACCAGTGGTCACCCCCTCATTGGTCAGGTCTGACCATAAGCAAATCACCCTTGACATCCACATCCCACCCCCACCCCCCAGTAAGGAAACCTCCTTAAAAAACTTCTCCAAAGCCAACTTCATGCTACTGAAGTCAGAGGTGACAAACTTCACAACACCTACGCAGACAGGATCTGGAAGTTCGACCGCAGAATCCTACACTAAGGCACTGTACGAGCACATCCACTCATGCATGAATCGTGTTATCTCAAATAGAACCAAGATGCTCTTCTCCAAAAAAAGGAAGCCAATCAGGTGGTCCCCCGCTATAAACAAACTATACAACAGAAGGAAGAAACTGTTGCAGAAAAGAGGAAAATCCCAGGATGCAAAAAACTCCCTCACCAGCCTCAGTAAGAAGCTGAGATCCCTCATAAAATCCTCAAAAGCTAGTTATGAAAATAAAATTGCCAAAGATTCCAAAGACAGCCACAAGGCATTCTATAGTTATGTCAAGAATCTAAATGGCAAGGCTCAGATCTGCTCTGTGCTACAACAGAATGGCATTAAATATACTGATCCCAAGGATATTGCCAATATCCTGGCAGATCAATTTAGTGCCAACTTCACTCCCCTCTCACCCCTTAAAGGGCCCATCTCAATACCAAAAGATTGCCAAATTCCGATAATCACAGCCCCACAGGTAGAAACAGCACTCTCTAAAGCTAAGAATACAGCATCCACGGGTACAGATAACATCCCAGGCTGTGTACTACATGAACTACAAAATGAACTGGCACCCCACCTAAGTGTCAGGTTTAATCATAGCCTCACCTCAGGCTTCGTGCCCACTGAGTGGTGCACAGCTACAGTTATCCCGCTCCACAAGGGAGGATCCACTTTGGATCCCGGCAACTACCGTCTCATCAGTCTGACAAACCTGATCTGCAAGGGCATGGAATGCATTATCATGGAACTTATAAACAAAGACATTGGCAACCTCCAGACACTGGACCCCACCCAGCTTGGGTTTGTGAAGGGCTGATCTTGTCTCCTGAATCTGATTGACTTCTTTGAATTGGTCTCCAGAGCTGTGGACGAGGGTAAGGTGGTCCACACAGCCTATGTGGACCTCGCCAAGGCCTTTGATACCATCCCCCACTCAGGAATCATAGATAAACTTACTAAGCTGGGCATAAATCCCTACGTCACTTGATGGGTTTCCAACTGGCTTACTGACAGAACCCAGACTGTAAAAGTAGCTGACTCCAAATCCAGCTCCAGACAAGTGACAAGTGGAGTACCTCAGGGTTCAGTCCTGGGACCACTCTTGTTTGGCATCTACTTCTCCGAAGTACAGTCCAACACTAAGGGACTCTGGCTAACAAAGTTTGCAGATGACTGCAAACTGGGAGCCATTATTGAATCCAAAAATGATGTGGATATTCTACAAAAGGGCCTTACAGAAACAGATGCTAGGTGCTAGAGCCATGGGCTCAAGCTTAATGCCAAGAAATGTATAGTTATCCCCTTTGGAAAAAAACATGTACCAATGAACTGCCACGTAGGTGGCAGAACACTAAACATTGAAAGTGTGATGAGAGACTTAGGAACACAAGTGGACAGTGGTCTCACTTTCGATAACCACATCGCCACAACAGTCAGGAAATCCTTCTACATGGCACACAGTCAGGAAATCCTTCTACATGGCACACCTCGTAACTAAGGGCTTTTCATCCAGAAAAAAGGAGGTCATTGTCCCACTGTACTCATCCCTCATTAGTCCCATTATAGAGTATAATGCCACATTTGGTATGTACCTCACAAGACATCTGCAACAGCTGGAAACGCCACAGAAATACCTCACTAAAAGAATCACAGGCCTAAAGCAGATGCCATATGCTGACTGTCTAAAAAAACTCCAGCTATACTCTCTGGCATATTGTCTACTTAGAAGCAATCTCTGCTTAACATGCAAGGCCATGTCAAACCCTGAGCTGTTGGACATGCTCCACTTAAAGAAATCCCAATCCCTCAGAGCCACACACTCCAGGGATCTAAACCGTATCATCACAATGAACAAAACATGCTGGAGGGATAGGTTCCTGACCCAGAGACTCCCCATACTCTGGAATAGATTGCCCATACATGTCAAGCAGAGCACCTCATTGGCCCTCTTCAAAAGGAACCCTGATGGTTGGATGGGAGATAGGAAATTCACCCCGGGGATCATGTCAGTCGCCCTGCTAGACAGGGGCCCAGAGAAGTAAATATTGTGGGAAAAAATTTCCAGGGAATTGTTATGGCTAGGCTTGCATAGGCCTTAGGGTCGATAGCCTAGTACCAACCTATGAATCTATGAATCTATAAGCCAATCTTGAACACATCAGACCAAACACATAGATCCTCATATGTTGGTGCTCTTAGAAGTAACCTACATAAACCACAGAAGCCCCATAAATGTAATTTAAAGACTTAATTACCCTAAGAAAACTCATAAACACACATTACAGGCAGCATCCTCCATAAAATGTACACCCAGGAGTCACACAGATTCCACAGTGACAGACAGTGATGCACCTACCCACCAGTCTGTACAAAGAAAAGTCATGGACAGTTGTCTATTAGGCACCAGGATTCATGACATCAGACAAGCACTCATGTCCCTACACTACAAGTCCATATATTTCACAGTCATTGTACATGTTGTTGTCTTTTGGCTTTTCCCAGTTAGGGGTCGCCACAGTGGAACTCCGGTCTGCTAATGATTGGCAGTATATTTTCACTGTGCCGAGTTGCCAGCTCAATGCCCAACCTTCAACAAAAGCACACCCATTCACACATGTCTTTCGGAACGCCACTCGACCCACAGGGACGACATGCAGACTCCACACAGAAGGCACTCCCTGCACACTAGCTGAGAATCAAACGGGAGAACCTCTTGCTGTGAGGCAACAACACTACCGCTGAACCACCATGGATATTTTACAGTCATTGTACATGTGGGTGTTAATAACTTGAGATGTACCTCTGTGTACTATATAAAGACAGACTGATTGAGCTCTTGGAATGTGTGACCGAGGCAGGTTATGAACCTAGCCTTGAGCATCATTCTACCATCATCAAGAATGATGCCACAATACGAGCAAAAGATAATTGACTTCAACAGTTGTTTCAGCTTCTGGTGTCATTCCCATGGTGTACAATATATAGTAAACTGGGAAGATATGGTAGACAGTCCAAACTGCTTAGTCAGGATGGACTGCATCTCTTCCACTAAGGCTTCCATATATTTGCTAAAAACCTTGTCCATCCCAGAATGCTTTTTATAGGGAAAGCTAGTCTTCTAAAGAATCCAACATAACTAAACAGAATCAGGACAACATTAAGGTATTGCTGGTCAATGCTAGGAGCTTTAAAAAAAAAGAAAAACTACACAACCGACATGCACTGCTAACTTTGGAAAATGTGGATATACACATTATCACAGAGATCTGGAGCAAGACTCCATCAGCAGAGGGGTTCAGTACCTATCTGTAATAGTACAGGCCCACCACATTAGCAGTAGGCACTAAAGGCAGTATATTGTTAAAAAACATCTCACCTCGGGACTCATTAGACAAGATAACAATTAAGAATTCCTCCATATCCAACTTACTATAAACAAAATCCCTTATGACATCATAGTTAATTCAAGGGACTCCTCTGTGTCCTCCTTAGCCCATACCTAATAGCTAATCAGCATGGAGTCTCTGTGTATTAAGCCAAATACCATTCTCTTGGGAGACTGCATCTATCCAAACATCGACTAAGAGAATTATACATCCCCAGAAATGTATGCCCAGAGATTTCTGGAATTTACATCTACAAACACCTTGAACATTAGTGCATACCCCAAATATGAGATCCTGTACTAGGTCTTTACCAATATGAGACAGCTCTGTTTCTCACCTATTGTTACTCCTTCAGTGTTTAAATTGGACCACAAGTCAGTCACATATTCAGCGCAAGACTAAAGTCAGATGTAACCTCCAATATCTCTGTATTCAGAGACTATGCAAAGGCTAATTTGCAAAAAGAACTGTGTTACAGCATGACAAATTGAAAACTCTCTTCTATAGCAATGATACAACTGCTTATGCAGAATTCTTTACTGACAAGTTCAGTGCACATGTAAATAGTTGTATAGATGCATCTGTCCTTCTCAGAAATAAATACAATGCCAAATTCAATTGGTTTTGAATAAGCAAGAAAAAAAGCATTGCATGCAAAAATAAATATAAATCCCATGAAGCCAAAAAAAACTTTTGCTAGACTAAATAAGGAACTCTTTGAATCCTGATCAAACCAACCAAAGCCAGATATGAGGTAAATGTATCACCCAAGTGAAACATAACCACAAGGCAAGAGGTAATTTTTGTATCTGTAATTCATGAAGAGTTCAGAAATGTGGAACAAAACATCTCTTTTAACAGCTACTACTGATAATACTTTTATTTCTCTGTAGTAGTTGTTTTAAGAATGTCAAGTGGGAACAAGCAGGAATAAGAAGATAGGAAATAATTTTACAAATGGAACAATTTTTGTTTAAATGACTTACTGGGTTGGGGTTGTTAAAAATGTAGAATATTCAGCATGTATTCAGAAGATAAAGAATTGATAGAGGTAATGGAGAGCATGTGTAAGAAATGTAGATATTTACTGAAATGGTATGAGGTGGTTAAGTTACAAACATTTCTTATTAGACATGAAACTCAAATGGATCTTGACACTGAATTATTAGATATAGGAGATGGTAAGAGTGACTTGGTCGAAATAAATGGAATAGAAGTTGAAGAGGAAATATTATCTGATATGTTATTAATGGGAGGGTTAGGTAAAAATAAGTGCCAATAAAATGACTCGGATGAGGAAGAACATTGAAAAATGTCAAGGATGTTGATAAAAATTCCAGGGCAACAGTTATTTCTAGAAGAAAAGAAGTACAGCACTTTGAATTGTACTAGATGATGCTTCATGTTTAGAAAGGAAAGGACAAAGTACTAATGAAAAACAGATAAGATGAGTGAAATAGCTGGTACTGAAGTGGAGAACAAAGAAAAGTGTGAAAGGAATAATAAGGCAATCAACATGGGTAATATAAGTAAAAATAGATTGTTCTTCTGTACTCTGCACACATTAGGCTGATTATGAAGTACAAATGCCCCTTTCAGTATGTACCTATTCAAGTACTTTGTCACAGGTGGAAGGACCACAGTGCGTCCTCACAAACTAAAAAAGACGTGACCACTGCCTCATGTAATGAGCTCAACAGACCCTGTTTTGTCAGACCTAATACATGTTCAGAAGGCCATTGATACCAGAAACGCCCCCTCAGAGGACCTCATTCTTGCAGAATGCCACTTCTATGTTGCCAGTGCCCCTCCTTCCACATAGAGCAGAGTACTTCTCTTACTCTTTTTATGCATAACTTAGTTGAATTGATGGGTAACCACAAGATGACCACTGGTTTATCACCAACAGCCCTCATGGATTAGGGATGCATGTAATTACAGCAACATATAATTTAGCAGCCTGTTTTTGAAGATTCCAATTGCAAAATATAAGGGCCACTAATTACCATGGGAGTATAGGTCTAAATCCTCACAGATCAATCACCTTGCAAGTACCTGGGACCACTCTTGTTTGGTATCTACATCTCTGAAGTACAGGCCAAAACTAAGGGACTCTGGCTAACAAAGTTCACAGATGACTGCAAACTGGGAGCCATTACTGAATCCCCAAATGATGTGGATATTCTACAAAAGGGCCTTACACAAACAGATGCCTGGTGCCAGAGCCATGGGCTCAAGCTTAATGTTAAGAAATGTATAGTTATCCCCTTTGGAAAAAAACATGTACCCATGAATTGCCACATAGGTGGCAGTACACTAAACATCGAAAGTGTGATGAGAGACTTAGGGACACAGGTGGACAGTGGTCTCACTTTCGATAACCACATCACCACAACAGTCAGGAAATCCTTCTATGTGGCACACTCATCACTAAGGGCTTTTCATCCAGAAAAAAGGAGGTCATTGTCCCACTGTACTCATCCCTCATTAGACCCATTATAGAGTATAATGCCCCATTTGGTATGTACCTCACAAGACATCTGCAACAGCTGGAAAGGCCACAGAAATACCTCACCAAAAGAATAACAGGCCTAAAGCAAATGCCATATGCTGACCGTCTAAAAAAACTGCAGCTATACTATGTTGCATATCATCTACTCAGAGGCGATCTCTGCTTAACATACAAGGCCATGTCAAACCCTGAGCTATTGGAAATGCTCCACTTAAAGAAATCCCAATCCCTCAGAGCCACATGCTCCAGGGACCTAAACCTTGTCATCACAATGAACAAAACATGCTGGAGGGATAGATTCCTGACCCAGAGACTCCCCATACTCTGGAAAAGACTGCCCATACATGTCAAGCAGAGCGCCTCATTGTCCCTCTTCAAAAGGAACCTTGATTATTGGATGGGAGATAGGAAATTCATCCCGGGAATCGTGTCAGTCGCCCTGCTAGACAGGGGTCCAGAGAAGTAAATATGGTGGGAAGAAATATCCAGGGAATTGTTATGGCTAGGCTTGTATAGGCCCTAAGGCCAATAGCCTAGTACCAACCTATGAACCTATGAACCTAGGATGTACCACATAAGAAGGAACAACAAACTTTGCCCTTATGAGACTATGGTGAATAGATGTGGTCTAGAGATAATCAGACACTGGAAATACCTTAGGGTGTAGTAGGGCATCATCCATTCGGATTGCAAAGAGACAATCTCATTTTCATTTTTTCTCTAAGAATCAGATTAAATATGCAGCAAGTAAGACATTTTAAATCACTGCCTATTAAGGCACCTCATCTATACTGTGGGATGGCTATTAGTGCCGTGAATACATTTAATGAGGGCATTAGCATTTAACCTTGGTGTGTGTGTGTGGGGGGGTCTGAGTTATGTGACTTTTTAAAGTAACTCTACTATCCAGCTATACAAACACACACACACACACACACACACACACACACACACACACACACACACACACACACACACACACACACATACATATATATATATATATATTCCGGATATTGGCTAAGGCTCTTGCCACCCCCATAGTGCCTTTTTTAGGCAAGGCTCAAATTCTAAACCTACCACCCTAGAAAACAAAAATGGGAAGAAACTGAGGGTAATGCTGCTCAATGCCAGAAGTCTAAATCTCAAAATGCACGCACTCGAGGCCCTTCTCAGTATGGAGAACATCGATGTCTGTGCTGTAACTGAAACCTGGTTCAAGGCTCCTGAGAGCACCCCGGCACTATTAGGTTTTACCTCATATCATGCTCCGCCCCAAAACCCGACCACACCACAAAAGGAGGGGTGTATCCATATTCATAAAGGATACCCACACCTCCAGGTTGGTGGCAACGCATAAGCTTCGAAACCATCCAGGTGCAACTAACCATAGGCAAAACTGCTCTACAAATTGTAGCATGCTACAGGCCACCCTCTCAAACTCAGGAACCCCACACAGCCTTCCTGAAGACACTGGAGGGTATAAATGTATCTCCAAACACCATCATATTGGGTGACTTCAACTACCGAATATAGACTGGGAACATTACTCAAGCCCTAACTTTCTAGCCCAACGGTTCCTGGAGTTCATAAATTCAAATGCCATGGAACAGCTAGTCACTGTTCCCACGAGAGGAGAAAATATACTAGATCTCATTGTCACAAACATGGGGACAAAATGCTCCACACCGAAGTATATCCTCATTGGTGAGATCTGATCATAAACTAATCTCACTGGAAATCCACATCCCGCCCACCCCAAACAAAAGACCATAGTGAAGAACTTCTAAAGCAAACTTCACACGAATCAAGACTAGTGTGGTATCCTCCAAGGCCCCTGAGCCAGTGGAAACCACAACCCAAGCTGGAAGCCCTTACAAATGCCTTCTATGAACACCTCCAGGACTGCATGGATCAGGCAATCCCAAATAAAACCAAGACTCTTTCCACAAAGGGCAAACGTCCAGTCTGGTGGACCCCAGCCATTAACAAACTTTACAATAAGAGGAGAAAGCTATTACATGATAGAACAAAATCCACAAAAGGGAAGTCACCCTGATCATTATTAGTAAAAAATACGAGCACTCATAAAATCAACTAAGGCCAATTTTGAGAGAAAAATTGCCATGGATTCAAAGGACAATCATAAGGCCTTTTTCAGCTATGTTAGGAACCTGGGTGGAAACTCCCAGATATGCTCAGAATTAGTCCAAAATGATACAAAAATCACTGAACCCACAGACATTGCCAACATACTGGCAGACAGGTTCAGTGCAAACTTCACCCTCTCCCCTAAAGGAGAGATAACTATCCCAGCCGAGTGTAGCCTCTCAGACATCTCAAATGCGCAGGTGAAAGCTGCTCTCTAAAGCTAAAACACAGCATCAATGGGACCGGATGGTGTCCCCGGCTGTGTGCTACATGAGCTAAATGAGGAATTAAACCCGCACATAAGGCAGCTGTTTAATCTCAGCCTTACCACAGGATACGTGCCCAAGGAGTGGCGACGGCAACTGTTGTCCCACTCCACAAAGGCCGCCTCACGGACCCTGGTAATTACCCCATAAGCTTAACAAGTCTAGTCTGCAAAGCTATGGAGAGGATCATAATGGAGCTCATAAACAAAGATATAGGGGACTTGCAGACATTGGACCCGACCCAGTTTGGCTTTGTCAAGGGAAGATCATGCCTTTTGAACTTGGTCGACTTCTTCAAACAGTCACCAAGGCCATTGATGAGGGAAAGGCAGTCCATACAGCCTACCTTGACCTTGCAAAGGCTGACACAATACCCCACTCGGTATTGTAGAAAACTTACCAGCTTAAATGTAAACCCATATGTCACAAGATGGGTTGCAAACTGGCTTAAGGACAGAACCCACAGGGTTAGAGTTGCTGGCGCTGTGTCAGACTCCAAGCCGGTCACAAGTGGTGTCCCACAGGGCTCGGTCCTTGGCCCCCTATTGTTTGGCATCTACTTCTCAGAAGTACAGGCCAACATAGGAGGACTTTGGCTGACAAAGTTTGCAGACGACTGCAAACTGGGCGCCATAGTGGAAAGTGCATCAGACACGGATATCCTTCAGAAGGGACTCACGGAAACAGATAGCTGGTGCCAGAGCCATGGCCTGAAGTTAAACGCCAAAAAATGTATAGTCATACCCTTCGGGAAAAACAAGGTAAGCCCAAGCTACCATATAGGTGGCAATCCAATGGGACCTGGGGACCCAGGTTGACAGTGGCCTTTCTTTTGACACTCACATTGCTAAAGTGGTTAGAAAGACCTTCTACATTGCCCACCTGATCATGAAGGAATTCACATCCAGATCTAGTGAGGTTATTGTTCCCCTGTACTCTTCACTTATCAGACCAATGATCGAGTACAATGCCCCATTCGGGATGTATCTCACCCGACATCTGCAGCAATTGGAGAGACCCCAAAAGTTCCTCACCAAAAGGATAAAGGGACTCCAAAATCTGTCATATGCTGCCAGATTGAAGAAACTCCAGCTCTATTCAGTCGCATACCGTCTGCTCAGAGGTGACGTGCCTGACATACAAGGCCATGTCCAACCCGGAATTAATGGACATGCTCCACCTCAAAAATCCAAATCCACCAAAACCACTAGAGCAAGCGACTTAAACCTTAGCACGGATATAAATAGGACGTGCTGGAGGGATAGATTTATCACTCAGAGACTCCCTATGCTGTGGAATAAAATCCCGGTCCATGTGAGGCAGAGCACCTCGCTGACTCTGTTCAAGAGAAATCTAGACCTGTGGATGGGAGATCATAGGTTTACCCTGGAATCATCTCTGTGTCACTGCTGGACAGAGGCACAACAAACTAATGGGCACAGTATTTTTCATATAAGGTGGCGTAAGCCACAAAAATTTGGGCTAGGCTTATAAATGCCTTAGGGCAGATAGCCTAGTATAAACCTATGAACCTATGAACCTATATATATACATATATATATATATATATATATATATATATATATATATATATATATGTGTGTGTGTGTGTGTGTGTGTGTGTGTGTGTGTGTGTATACACACACACAGAAAGAGATGGACAGAGATAAATGTGATTAAATGCAATGAGATTGGTACTCATACCCTGCCATTTCATTTTCAGTTGTAGAGCTCTTAGTAGATTACTCATCTGTTTCTTACAGTGATGGGACTCTTCTCTGTTCATTGGTTGTAATTATTACCTTAGAACAGCACCCTCTAAAGAAGAACAGTGTCCAGGTCATGGACTAATAAGTACTGCTACCGGTTTCAGTCAGAGCCTTCATAGCTCCTCAATGGAAAACCTCAGATGGGTCAGTGCTTCCACATCTGCACAAATGGCTCCGGAGGACCAGACTGTTAGACCCAGACTAGGCATGCAGTCTTCAGGTTATCCTGAAAGTCATGATTGTAACAGTGCTCTCCTGGAGGAGTTGGGCAATTTCATTTGAGTACTAGATTATATGCTATTACCTGTTGAGTAAACAATAATGTGGCTGAGAGAGGCCAGGAGATAGAAGGATGGCTCTTATGGGTGCAGAGTGATATGTAGTTATGTTCTTTTGCAAGTGCATGAATTATTGTTATCTTTAATGTTATGAATAATGTCACAGTGTAAGTTTTCATACTTAGTTTACATAACTGGATATCTTGTGATTGATTGTGGACTTTTGTATGCACCATATGCAGTCTCTGTTTTGTTTGGCAGTGTGTTACAGTTATAGAAGTGTTCATGGTATACTATTATTTGATGATTATTTTGAATAAATCTGTGTAGCTGTTCCTCATTTTGATTATGAAAACAACTTTTTAAAGTAGGGCAGAATATTATACAGATATTAATATATATACATATATATACATATATATATATATATATATATATATATATATATATATATATACACACACACACACACACACACATATATATATATATATATATATATATATATATATATATGTATATATATATATATATATATATATATATATATATATATATATATATATATATATTTGGTTTCCCATGATTTTTAAAACTTGTAAAGGAGGTCCCATAATGACATTCATTGGGATATTTCTCTCTTTAATAGGTATACATCTTAATGAATTCAAAACTGCATTTATCACTAACTATGAAGTGTGTACATCAGTCTTAAAATCTGGAAACTGTCATGGGGAGTGTGCTGATCAGATTCTGTTTAGAATGATACATGCTGCAGGGAAACAGAAAAAGGCTATTGTTGGTCATTCCTAGTTTAATAGATGTCTGACATAATATCGTGGTACAGCTACAATTCTTTTAAGTCCATGAAGTAAAATCCATGGTCAGAAGAATTACCCCCTTTAATTTCTTTGCTGCAATCATTATAGGTAGATGAGATTTGCTTGCATGTAGTATGTATTTTAAATCAGATGTGTTCAAGTATGAGACTAAATTTAGCTAGCAATGTGGTCTGCAGGTTATGCTGTGTCATTCATGTGAGACAAAAACCTGTAAAAATCAATTGGGGAATGACAAATTATAGAAGGAAATGTTATGCTTCACAGATCCCTCAGAGAAGTTAAAACAAGAAATGTAATCATGATGTAGTGTGTCTTTTTTTCCCCAGATACCTTTATTGAATTATCACTTTTGACACAGGCAAATTTACATTCATATAAAAGTAATCATACTATATTAACATAACAAACATTATTCTTGACATATATTGCCATATATCATATACCCTAAGTAATATTACATAAATTATTCAATTCCTGCTTTTCTTTTAAAACAAGAAACACCTTCATTAAACCAGCACTTACTACATAGGCAATCATAAATTTATATAAATGAAAATAAAGCACACCAATACCATCCTAGTAGTGTGTCTTAGTGGTGATGCAAAGGTTACAAGCTACCATCTTTGACTTAACATTTCAGGTACAGGTCAGAAGTGGCGATTTCAGACTTCACAGAAGGGAAGTAGAGTACTGAATGTTTGACTTGAAAGGTTACATGGGGAAGGAATCTGCTTTACAAGTTGTAGTTATATATGCTGTAGAATTGCTGCACGGGAAAAATGCTTGAACATTTCATTGCTATCAGTTACAGTTGCCTGCATAATTTTTTCATTGCACTGTATTTCATAACACACATGCTGTGAGTTTGTTTTCCTCATATTTGTAGTTAATTGTAAAGGATTGCACTGCCCCAGTTGTTCCTTTCTTTTTGCCATAAACATTGCAGGCCATTGTAACTCAAGCCAAGCTCTCTTTTCTGCTCGAAATAACCTATCACATTTGGTTATAGACTGACTTTATACATCCAATGGTTGATAATTATACATTACTCCTTATGAAAATAACTGGGGTCATACCACAGATAATTTGAGGAGACCCATTCATGTATGGGGCAGTCCTGGGGTTATTTTTTTGTTTCTCATCCATAGATGTAAGTTGCACTCCAAAATGGACAGGGATGAACTTTTTATTATGTGGATGGGGAGTCTGTTCCATAGCAGGGCGATCCTCTATGAAATTTATCTGATACACCAAGTCATTCTGTTGATGTTGCAGAAGAGGTTTAGATCCCTAGACTGAGTATTTCTGTTGCAATTTGAATTGCTGATGTGCAATAAATCCATTAGTAATGAGATACAGGATGCCTTGCATGGCAAACAAAGTCCACTGCTTAGCAGTCTGTAGGATACAGAGTATAGTGACAGGATTTTGAGTTGGTTTATGTAGGACATATTTGACCGGATTCATGAAGGCTTGCACGGAGTCTTAGAGTAGATTAAGACTCCATGCAGCCATCATGTCTGACGAGTGATCCAGGAACAGCCTGTAGGGGCGTGTAAAAGAGCTCCTAACACGGCTCTTACACGGACAGGGCTGGGATATGCAAATTACCTCAAGTGCAGGCAAAAGGCATGCAAATGAGGTAGATTTGCGATTCAGGAAACCCAAACCTGTCCAAGTAAGAGCAGTGTTATTTGCAGAAATGTACTCAGTTGACAACTGAGTACCGTTCTACAAATAGCAAAACGGAGCCATGACAGCTCCAAATAATGGTTGCATCCAGTGCAGGAAGCATGCCAATGGCCAAATATACAGTCATGTGAAATGTTTCCTAATGCAATATGAAAATAAACATATTTTATTTTTTTTTCACCAATTTCCGATGTTTAAGCGTAGCGCAGCACCACACAAATGGGCTGTGCTCTAAAACCCAGAATACTAAAAATTAAAACCCACAAATGTGGATTTTATTGAAATTGTTAATGTACAATACAAGGGAATGGCAGGCTGAAGACAACATGGCCACCGAGTAGAGGTTGCCAAGGGGGGAAGTTCAGTCTAAAACATGTAACCAAGCATTAGTAGGCAATCCTATGTAAATGAGCATTAGGATAGTGAATCGGAAGTTTACATAGCAAATAAGCACAGTCAGTGGTGTGTAGGAGTAGGATATGGGGAGTAACAGAGTAGAAGATAGGTGACATCATGAGGGGAGTATATATGAAAGAAGTGAAGCTCATTGGAGCAGAGTGGCATGTGTCAGCTGTGATTTACACATCATGTAAAGAGGTGTGTCAACAGGTAGGCTAGGGAAAGGCAAGAAATGGAAGGTGTATGCCATGGATAACACCAAAGTTTCTTGCTGAGCGGGTATGCGCGCGTGTGCGTGCCTGTAAACCCAAGTAAAACAGAGTGCGTGCATGTAAGCATGAGTGCACGCGTTTAAGCCGGAGTAAGCATGTATATGGCAGTTTAAAGAGTTGTAAGTGCGTTTGCGCTGGTGTGCGCGCGTTTTAACCCGAATAAGCAAGTTTTAGTCCGTGTAAGCATGTGTGCGCGCATGTTAGCTGCTGTGCGCGTGTTTGCGCTTGTGTCCCCACCCTGAGGAAACAAAAAGGAAAAAGGAAGCACAACAAATAGTAGGAAGCTACCAGGGAGTACTAGCAGAGCTGCAGGTGAAAACAATCAGAATCAGGCAATTACACAGGCAGTACACTAGCCCAACCCAGCCTAGCACTTAAAACTCTGCAAACAACAGTCCATTATGTTTTTCACAACAGACACTGCAGTAAGCTAATAGAAGTGAAAAATGAAAAAGCTTTACTGAGACAAATAAATGTTAGGGGCTGCCACTGCTGTTATAAGGCGACATATGCAACATGCTGAGGGTGGTGACAATGGAAATGCTGCTGGACAACACACAGTAAGGAGAAGAGTGTACAGGCCCAGGGTAACCTACCAGGGGCTACATGAGCTGGAGATAGTGGAGTGCTATAGAGTAGACAGAGACCTCCTGCAGCAAATTGTTGAGCTGTGCAGGCCATGCCTCTCACACAGAACCAACAGAGGGGAACCCATCCCAGTGGAAACCAAGGTATGTGTTGGCCTAAGAATATTAGCAACAGATACCTTCCAGAGACCAACTGATGATATGATGGGGATATCACAGGCATCAGCATCCAGGGTACTACACCAGTTCCTGGATGCCATGTCAGCACATGTAGGTGATCATGTATATTTCCCCAATTCATGTGAGGTATTGGCCAGCAATATGAGTCTCTTCCAGCAAATGGCAGAATACCCTGAGGTAGTGGGTGCAATAGACTGCACGCACATATGCATCAAAGCACCAGCCGGCAAGCGGGGAAAGGTCTACTTCAACCACAAGGGCTTCCACTCCATCAACTGCCAGGTCATGTGTGATGCCCAGGGCATAATACTGAATGTGTGTGCAGGCTGCCCTGGAAGCTACCATGATTCCCATATCTGGCATCTGACGCAGCTGTACCAGACATTTGCCAGTGGGGACATCCCACATGGTCACCTAGTGGGGGATGCAGGTTATGCACTGGAGCCATGGCTGATGACATGCATCAGAAATGCACACACACCTGAACAGGAACGCCATAATGAGGCACATGCACAAACACGTAATGTAATAGAGCATGTGTTTGGGCTGCTCAAGGCACGGTTCCAGTGCCTGGACACATCTGGTGGAGCCTTGCAATACTCACCAACTACATGTACCCAAATTGTCATGGTGTGTGTTATGCTACATAATATGATCCTGCGAAAACAGCTGCAGCAGGACCAGCATAGGCCTGGGCCAAACAGCCCCCCACCATTGCCAAGGCCATCACAGGCAGAGCGTGACTCGGAGGAGGAACAACCTGAGCCTGCCCCAGTAGGCAGAAGGAGGTGTGCCCAGTTTGCTTTGGCCTTGGCAAAGAGGCAACACATAGCACATACACTGGCTCAGTAGGAACTCTGGAAATGATACCTCTCTCCGACTTGCACATATAGTAAAAGGGATGCCTAAGTTGACACTACCTGCTTTCAAACATGTACAGGGAGTGTAGCATGTGCATCCAACATAAGCAGCCCTGCAGCACCACCTAAGGTATGATTGCCATGTGTTAAGCAATATAAAGCAGTGCTAAACAGCATTTACCACGATGTAGTATATGCAAACAAAATCGCACACACCAACTAGCACAACTGTGGTCAATGTTCAGTAATATTGGGCAACGTCCAGCAATGTTGGTGAATATTGAGCAATGTCGGACAAGCCTGGTCTAAGTAGGGCATAGCTGAACAAAAGCCAACATTCTCATATTTGCTTAACTGGCCCTTTAGCAGTCTGGTCTGCTCAGTATGAAAATATAAAACAGTGATGGGCCTCAAACCCAGGATACTGTGCACTATAGCCAAAGTACTGAACCACTAAACCATGACAGTATTGCAGTGGTCGGCCTTTATGAAGGAATGTTGATAAGTCTATGCAAAGTATTTCATGGAAACCCTGCAGGCACAGCATAATCCTTGTTGAGTTATGACACAAAGGTGAGTCCTGCAGTGAGAACAGAACCTGACTTCCAACACACAGTATAAATGTTAATATCGGTCATGTTCGCACACATCAACAAATGTAGTGAACCTCAGATAGCAACATACTGAAAGGTCACACTGGGCATGCTCACACACTTGAATAAATGAGACAAATGTCAGGCAACAAAACACGGAATGGCAGAACTGGGCATGCTCACACACTTAGGCCATGTCTTAGTACAGCAGTAGGCCACGCATATCTGGCAGTTGCATGTGTTAACCCAGGAACCTGTCACTATACAGCAATCTGCCCTGTGCACACAGTTATATGACAACAGACACATCTATAATATAGTGGAACCCTGTCATAATCAAATATGTTCTGCAGATACCGAAGTTGTTCATAGAAACTGGTAAAGCAAAGATGATAAAGACCTGCAAACAGTATCAGCAATAAACATTGTGCATCTTGAACATTAGCATAGGTTCAGAGGTCAATACTAGGATATCTGCCCTAGGGCAAAACACGGAATGGCAGAACTGGGCATGCTCACACACTTAGGCCATGTCTTAGTACAGCAGTAGGCCACGCATATCTGGCAGTTGCATGTGTTAACCCAGGAACCTGTCACTATACAGCAATCTGCCCTGTGCACACAGTTATATGACAACAGACACATCTATAATATAGTGGAACCCTGTCATAATCAAATATGTTCTGCAGATACCGAAGTTGTTCATAGAAACTGGTAAAGCAAAGATGATAAAGACCTGCAAACAGTATCAGCAATAAACATTGTGCATCTTGAACATTAGCATAGGTTCAGAGGTCAATACTAGGATATCTGCCCTAGGGCATGTACAAGCCTAGCCAGAGTGTGTTTGGCATTCACAACCCTGTCAGATTATTACACTGTGTGTGTGAATAGTAGGTCACACAAGCTAGCCCATGTACGTTTAGGCTAGTGTGCCTCTGTCTAGCAGGGACACAGAAGATATCCCAGGGGTAAACATACAATCACCCATACAGTCATCAAGACGTCTCCAGTAGGTGGTCAGTGGATGGCTCTGCCTATGTGAAACTGGGATTACATTCTGGAGTGAGTGGAGCCTCTGGGATAAGAATCTGTCCCTCCACAATGTCCTATTAACATCTGTGCTGAGGTATACGTCCCTGGAGTGTGTAGCTCCAAGGGAGTTGGATATCCTGAGGTGGAGCATGTCCAGTAATTCTGGGTTGGGTATATCTGTAAACAGTAGGCACACATCATATCTGAGTAGGTGGTAAGTGACTGAGTAGAGCTGGAGTTACTTCATCTGAACTGTGAAGGGCATCTGTGTGAGTCCCTACATCTGCTTGGTGAGGAACTTCTGTGGCCAGTACAGTTGCTGCAGGTGTCAGGTAAGGTACACCCCAATTGTGGCATTGTAACCAAGCATGGATGTGATGAGTATAGGGGCACAATGACCTCACTCGATCTAGATGTGAAACCATATGGGATAAGGTGGCCCACATAGAAGGTGCGTCCAACCACTTTGGCAAAGTGAATGTCAAAGGCAACAGTACAAACAAGTCATGTCCCCAAACCCCTAACAACTCCTACTGTATGTAATGGAGTACTACCTATGTGGTAATGTGTGGGCATGTTGTTATTCCCAAAGGGGATGACTACGCAACTAATGGCATTTAGCTGTAGGCCATGGCTCAGGCACCAGTCATCCATCTCTGTGAAACCCTGTTCGAGTATGCATGTGGCAGCTGGAGAGTTGATCATGGCACCCAGTTTGCAGTCAAGTGCAAATATGTTCAGCCATATTCCCCCTGTGGTAGCCTGTACATCAGACAAATATATACTGAACAAGAGAGGTCCCAGGACTGAGCCGTGTGGGATGCCACGTGTAACTGGTGTATAGTCAGACATGGCACCTGCAATTCTGACCATGTGGGTGCTATCCCTGATCCAGGTATCAATCCATCGTGTGAGATATGTGTCCATATCGACGCTGGTGAGCCTATGCATAATGGCCCAGTGGGTTATTGTGTTGAAGGGTTTTGCAAGGTTCAGGTAGGCTGTGTGAACAGCTGTCCCTATGTCGATGGACCTGTTAGCCATTTAAAGAATATAAACAGGTTCAACAGGCAAGATCTGCCCACAAAAATGCTGAAATGTGTAGGACGCAGTGTCCATAGGTTCCCGATGTCTATGTGTATGAGTCCCATGACAATACACTCCATAGCTTTGCAGAACAGGCTACTCAGGCTTATAGGGCAATATTGTCTGTGGTCCTTTGTGGCACCAACTCTGTGGAGCTGGACCACTGTCGCTGTACGCCATTCCTTGGGTACATATCCTGTGGTAACTCCGATATTGAACAGTGATGTAATGTGAGGGTTATGTCTGTCATGATGCTCATGTAAGATGCAGGCTGGGACACCGTCTGGTCACATTGATACTGTGATGTACGCTTTGGGGAGGGCAGCACTCACCTGTTACTGTGTGATGTCAGGGAGGTTATACTCTGTTGGGATGGATAGTTGCTCCTTAGGGGTGGGAGACATCTGCACTGAACCTGTTTGCCAGGATGTTGGCAATGCCAGTGGGTTCAGGGTGGGTTTAGTCAGTATGCAGTAACTCACAGCATATCAGTGAGTGTCCACCCAGGTTCCTGACATAACTGAAGAAGGCCGTGTAATAGTTGTACGTGTCTGTTGCAATTGTCCGGTAGAAGCAGCCCTTAGAAAAGTTCATGAGTGATCGTAGCTGTCTGCTAGTACAGATCACAGATGCCTTCCCAGTCTGGGATTGTGCTCTATCACATAGTAGCTTCCTCCTGACATTGTACAGCTTATTAATGGCTGGGGTCTACCAGACAGGTCCCCTGCCATTGGAGTAGTGAGTCCTGTTGTTATTTGGGATAGCACAATTCATGCAGTCCACTAGGTGTCCATAGAATGTGTAGGTAAAGAATACAGCAGTGTGAGCCATATTTGCCACTGTCTCAGGGTCTCTGAAGGATACCACCTTGCTACAGTGAAGTGAGACATTGGCTCATGAGAAGTTCACCAAGATTACCCAGGATGGGTGTGTGGAGGGTATATGTATGTCCAGTGAGATACATGTATGTTCTGACCTTACCAATGAGAGGTATATCGCTGGTGTGGAACATAGAGTCCCCATGTTGGTGATGATCAGGTCCAATATGTATTCCCCCTTGTGGCTGTGTTGACTGGTTGTGCCATAGCATATGAGTCTACAAATTATAGCGACTGTTGGGTGAGGGTGTCGGGGCTTGAGTAGTATCCCCAGTCAATATTTGTGTATATGAAGTCACACAATATAATGGTGTTTGTGGAGACCTTCATATTCTTCATAGTTCCCACGAAAGCCGAGTGTGATACCTGAGTTTGGGAGTGTGTTCTGTAGCAGGCAACAAACTGAAAGGCAGTATTGCACAATGGTGGTTGTATATGTATGGTCTGTGATGCTTTGTACAATGCTACTAACCCGGAGGTGTGTGTATCTGTGATGTATATGGATACTCCCCCCAGTTGTGTTGCCTGTTCCAAGGCTTGTTGTCAGACAGCATGGTATGAAACATAACCTGGTAGTGCTGGTGTGCATAAGCGAGCCTGAACCAGGCATCTGTCAGTGCACAGATATCGCTATCCTCCATAATGAGGAGAGTCCTGAGTGGCTGCAATATGAGGTTAACACAACTGTTGTTGAGCAGCATTACCCTTAGTTTCATGTAACCTGTAATGTCTATGGAGGTGGGTTTGTCTTCTGAGCCCTGCTTAAAAAAGGCACTATGGTGGTAGCAAGAGCCTTAGCCAGCATTCTAAAGTCCAAGGGTGACAGGTGCAAGCTGTCCATAGTGAAGCTACATGGCATGTTGAGCATGTCACCATAGGCTGACAGACACTGTATCCCCTATGAATTAAACAAATTTGTTAGGCAACTGTTAAATGTGATATGTGTGTCCATATACTGTGACATCATAATTGGTGGGTGTAAAATGCTAGACAAGGTCAGAGTCATACTGGCCTGGGCTACATGATCAGAGTGTTCCTCCATGTATCATGTCATGTGGTCCAGGGAGTAACGTCTGAGGTTATACACACCAGCATGGACAATGATGGTGCCAGTCCTGTACTTGCTTTGGAGTGACCTGACTGCCTGTGTTATGCGGCAGATCCTGGCACCCAACAGACAGCCCAAAGTGACTATTCCCTTGTTAGGCCTGGTGAGTGCTACGTCAGTGTGTCTGACAATAAGTGTCGCCTATTACAAGTGTATTAGGTGTGTTGTTTAGCCTGAAGGGCAGTGACTGTGTGGCACACTGACATTGTGAACTATGTGATATGTGGGTATTGTAGTGGGGTAGCAGGTGTGTGCGTGTGTGTCTCTGCTTTGGAGGTCTCTGCTGCTTATGTAGACTACATTTACAGCATCTGAGTATATCTATGTGTGATAATGTGGATTGAGTGCTGTTGCTAGAGGATATGTGAGACTGATATGTGGTGTGTGTGGTTACCTTCACCACCCTGTATGTCTATATAGGTGCATCTCACACATATATCTGAGTTTGTCGGGAGGAGGAGAGGGTTGTCTGTGTACATGAGGCAGATGTGACATTGTGTCAATATCACAATATCCACCAGCTGGACTGGAGAGTACACACGAAACCGACCCCTGGACATGCCAAGATATTATCATGACATACTCTGTAGCCTGATCACAAAGGATCAGTAGGGTGTTAAGCATGTAAAAGAGTATAACAGGGATTAGTGCTCATGTTTGTTGGTGTTTTGTAAAGAGTAGCTGAGAAGGAGTCCAGACTGAATCATGACACCTCCTTCAGCTATGTCATAAATAGCAATGTACACCCATATATGTCCTGAGTTAGGGACAACTATACCTGAGTGACAATGCCGACATCATGACAGACAGGCCCATATGTGCATACCCACCTCCCACTGACAATAGTCCATATCATCATACCAGGAGATATCACATGTAGAATGGATGAGCAGTTACCCCCACTGCCAAAAGCATGGCAGCAAGTGGAATACATTAATTCCCAATATGTGGCATGCACAAACTTCAGAACAAACAGATCATGCACCTGAACAGTCAGCTGAGCCTCACCCCCTACTCAGGATGTGGAACCATTGAATGTGTCACAGTTACATATGGCACTCCCCACAAGGGTTGGTGCACAACAGACCATGGGAAGTCAAGTCCAGTATGCCTATGAAATCTGATCTGCAAGGTCATAGAGTCCATCATGGTTGCAGTCATAAACAGAGCTATTGGAAGCTGACATACACACAACCCTACCAACTGTGGTATGTTCATGTGTGGATCATGGTTCCCAAACATGCTAGACTGTTTGCAAGGCAGCCACCCAGGACATACATCAATGAACACATCTACACATGTGTCACATAGACTTTGAATAGCCCTTTATCAACATCCCAGACACATGTAGTATCCACAAAACCAACAAGCTGTGCATAAATATGTGTTGACATATGACGGAATGTCAATGTGTCCACAGATAGATCACACAAGGTAAGGATTCTGAGGTCTTGTTCAAGCTGTTGACACCTGCTGATCCACATGGACCATTCCTGGAATGGCATAAAATAAAGTGTACACACATCACCATGTCCAGTCTGATGATGTCACCATACTACAAATACAGCAGGAGAAAGAAAACCAGCCAGTAAAGCAAATAGCATGCCATGTTAATACGTCTCTCTCTAGTATCATAATATAGTTAGGTAGGGGTTTGAATCCTGCAAACAGTGTGTGTGTGTGTGTGTGTGTGTGTGTGTGTGTGTGTGCAGTTTCGTTTGAGAAGTGTCACCTTTTTGTAGACTGGGAAAACTCACTAAAAGAGGTACATTCCTCTTTGGAAAGTCTGATGATGTCACCATCCTACAAATAAAGCAGGAGAAGAGATGCCAACCAGTAAAGCAAATAGCACGCCATGTTAATGTGTCTCCCTGTTGTATCATAACATAGTTCAGTAGGGGTTTGAATCCTGCAAATGCTGACTGTGTGTGTCACTGTTGATCAATGCAGTGTGGGTTTTGCTTTTACTATGGTATGACATAGTATAATTACAACAGTAAGTGCATTGCACACATCAGGTATCTGCATGGCAAATATATATGTATACATGTCCCCTCAATCAGTGCATAGATGTGAAGCCTGCATACTACATTAATACATTTGTTTCCATTGACAGGTCATGCCGCTGCTTCTCAGATCGTAGGTCACATATGTATGTATGTGACAAGGCCGTCCACTGTTGTGTTCTGTGGCCAAGGTCATCTGTGGCACACACACCCATGACAGTTACTTAAGAGTAGTGTGAGTGAGGGTATATGCCTGGGGTATATGTCAGACATGGTCATACACAACAAAGACTGCCAAGAATGGACAGTCTTTATAGGTGTATGACTGACTTGTGGATATGCATTCAGGCCTCTAATGTCTTATGTGATACACCTTGGGACTCCACAATACCTATGGATATGTGGATACCAAGGGACACATGACATAACATGAGGCTGTATGTACACATTGGTACCCAACATACATGTTGAGGGCTACCACCTGTGTGGTACTGACGGGATAGTATGTATAGTACATGAGGTTGACTATGCCATAGTCGGCTTACTGCTATACAGCATGTATCAGACAACAGGTATCTGTCTGTATGATACCCTTGTGTAGGATATGCGTCCCATCCAGCGAATGCATTGTAGGCCAATCCATGCATTTCCAGATTTGGATGGACATATCCCTAGTGTGTCTGCATGTACCTAAGGGGTCTACATGCCAAACAGGTGTGGTCCCAGGAATGGGTGGCGGTCATTACCACTGGTTAGTGTTATAGTGTAGCACCGGAAGGATCCAATTGTTACTGGGTTCCCTACTACTGTGTGTCATTTGTCAGGACATCATCCAATGATTGCTTATAGTCATGCTGTTGAGGTTGTGTATACTACCAGACAGCAAATCATTGACAGATATTAATGGTATCACCCACAGCATAGTGTCAATCCATGTCATACACACGTCTACCCATGTTAGTACATAACTGTAGTAGAATGCATACTGGCCATTGAAAGATACTATGAGATGTTAATGTGTATGACATGGTATGCCACACATCCCATGTGTCCACTATGCACGTACATGCAGACAGTGTGCACCCACCATGTTCACAGATGTACACTTGCTAATCTGTACTGCACACATCACACACGTACTGTCCACTCACTAACACATGCTGGCAACACATTACACTTCAACCAAGTGGCACATGGGTGGACAATACAAACTCAGACCTAACAGTGGTGTAAACCATGCTACATTGACAATCAGAGCTTTGATGCATAATGTCCACTCAGATCTACCTACAAGGATGTTGTTACACGTCCTTTTTGACAACTTGCTATTATTGCTACACTGCTATAGTGTCACTCTGTGCATTAGCACCATGTTAGCCTGTCCCTCCGTCAATGATGCAGATGACAGGAGGTGACACAGGTATCATCATATGCACAGGGCATTATGTTGTTTGCTAGAGCCTGACATTGACCCATCCAATCGACATGTTTGTGTGTGTGTGTGTGTGTGTGTGTGTGTGTGTGTGTGTGTGTGTGTGTGTGTGTGTGTGTGAGGGACAACAGTACAGCATGGGCCAATGTTGATGTAATATGTGTGTGTATGTGTGAGCCCTAGTTGTTTGGTTAATGAGTGTGTGTCTGCATGCACACAGCTCCACCATGTGGCTACCATATATGGTAGTTTGTGGAACAGCTACAGACTGTACCTGCTAGGCTGTACAGATCATTGTCTCTGGCCACAGACACAGTACCTGTGCCTGGCAGGTGTGCTATGGTCAGTATCAGGTACCAACCCTGACTGGGTACTGTCATCAGAGGCAGAGGTATGACGACTGGACCCATGTCCCTGCTGGGACTGGCCAGAGCCACGTGCATGTAGTCTACTGGGACAGTCAATGGACAGGCCAGCCCCAGCATTGCTGGGGCTGGTACTGCCACTACAGGAGTGGTTGTGAACTGTGGGCCATCCACGACCACTGCCAGCTCTTGCTGTTGTTGGCATGTGTCTGCATCGACGTCGCAACCATCCTGCATGGTCCTTGCTCATGGAAGACATGTTGTGGAGGTCATCTAATGTCTCCCCCCAATGTCTATCAACGACCTTGGTGTACGTCCGGATGGCACCGACAAGGTCACAGATGCTGTCATTGATAGCGGTGTAATGTGCCCTCTGCGCCCTAAGTCACTGCCGGGTGTACCATTCCATATGTGCCTGAGCCTGCATTACAGCCTGGAACATACTGGTCGTCATAAGACCTGTGAGGGCATGCCTGCCAGGGGCAATACGACCAGTGGTGCTCCCCCGAGAACCCCTGGACCTCCACATATGTGGTACCATTCCAGGTCCACGGCTATGGCTGCTTTGAGGGGATGCAAGTGCCATGGGTACCACACTCTCCTGGCCAATGCCAACTATATGCTGTCCCTCACATATGGCCATTAGTGGTGAGGGATGTATTGAAAGTATGAGTGTGTGCATAGATGGGGTTGAATGCTGTGTACTGTCGATTGGCGGACCAACGACAGACCCTGTCAAATCTTCCTGTGCCAATATACATGTGTCATCATCACCACTATTCGTGGCAGTGGCTTCAGGTTGTCTGCTGCTTTCGCCAACCCCTAACTCAGCACCTGTGAGAGGAAGATAGGAAACACACATTACGGTCTGCATATGCACACATGCACACATGCACACATGCACACATGAACACATGCACACATGCATACATGCACACATGCACACATGAACACATGAACACTAATACACCTCACTACAGCACATACACACACATACCAGCAATCCAACACCTACTCTATAGTGGATGAAGGTGGGTGTAAGTATCACAAGGTAGACAGTCACCACACATGTCAGCATGCAGAATATGTGTTGCACAAGACCATGCAGTGCAAGTGTAGATGCCCCTATTAGATGGCAGTATACATGGCTTTGATACAACTGTGTAGTTGTTCAGTGATTGGCTACACCCTGGAAAACAATGTGTACATGGACACAACATTGCTGTGCAGGTATTATCAGCTCTGCAATGCCCTGTGTCATCATCACCACTATTCGTGGCAGTGGCTTCAGGTTGTCTGCTGCTTTCGCCAACCCCTAACTCAGCATCTGTGAGAGGAAGATAGGAAACACACATTACGGTCTGCATATGCACACATGCACACATGCACACATGAACACATGCACACATGCATACATGCACACATGCACACATGAACACATGAACACTAATACACACCTCAGTACAGCACATACACACACATACCAGCAATCCAACACATACTCTATAGTGGATGAAGGTGGGTGTCAGTATCACAAGGTAGACAGTCACCACACATGTCAGCATGGAGAATATGTGTTGCACAAGACCATGCAGTGCAAGTGTAGATGCCCCTATTAGATGGCAGTATACATGGCTTTGATACAACTGTGTAGTTGTTCAGTGATTGGCTACACCCTGGAAAACAATGTGTACATGGACACAACATTGCTGTGCAGGTATTATCAGCTCTGCAATGCCCTGTGCACCATCACTCACAAGTATACATGCCATGACTGCATGTGTTATCTGTGTGACACATAGATATCCATGTCTGAGTGCAGTCTCTGTGTCCATATCAGATAATAGTGGGCACGGGTGTAGCACATGCATGCTATGTACACACACGGGATGTGCGGTGCATGTTGACGTGAAGGAATCCCAATGCTCGACATGGCCAGTATACAGTGGTTATGGTGAGTGTGGGACATATTGCAGATATGTGGGTGCCAGACATGGCATGGCATGCTACACGACCTCAACATTAAACACCACAAATACCCAATGTGTGTCAAGTGACCTATACACCCACTAGCATTCCAAGACATATATGTGACACTTTGTGTGGATGGTGACTGCTGTGCATATTGTGTATACTGGCATATGTAACCACACAGACAACATGCTATGCATATTGTGTATAGGTACATATGTTTGCACACACACAACATTGAGGTGCAAAGCAATGACTGCTATGAGTGGTACTATGGTCACTGTAACTGGATGGGGTGCAGTACCCTGTGCCATCATCAACATGCATCTTGTGGTCACTCACAGCTACTAATGTGTGCAAGTCCACCGCCTAGCTTGCTGTACCTGAACTGCAGTGCCGTGGCTACATTCACAATTACACAGCCACCTTGTACATGGGTGTGTGAGGTGCCCAATAGGGAGCATTGCCTAACATGACTGTGTTATGTGTTGCAGAGTGTTGCACAGCCCCATGATAGGCCTCTACCCCTGAGATACATCATGTGTGTGTGCATGACATATGGGATACTAAAGTATAACCTTACAGCAGGTGTGTGGTAATGCCAAATGTAGTATGTTTACGTGTACTGCATATGATAAACATGTTCTGTTGTGTACAGCTGTAGCAACTATGCATATCCAATGTGCAGTACAGTGTTGCCACAATTGTGTCTGCTGCACTGTGCATTGCATGTGATTGAGGCAGCTACTGACTTTACTGAGATGATAGATGTCTCAAAGCAAACATGCACAGCATGCATTATGCATAGGTATGTTACGTGTACATGGCCTACACCTCACCTATGACATGCACATTTCATTACCAATATTAAAGTGTTAAGACACTCACCAGCATGTATTGTCTGCCCTGCTGTCACACCAGAGGGACCTAGAAGAATATGACACAGTTTGTCAGTGGCCACAACTGTGGCATTGCTACTGTGAGTGTGCTAAATGGCAGTGGAACAACAGTCAACAGTCACAGGTGTACGGATACTATTCCAAATATCAGTATTGCACACGTTAGGCAGCACAACTGCTAAACACACCGTACACATCTCACGTATGCATATTCTAACAATACAGGTAATGGTAGTCTACAGCTAGGGTGTATTACCTGCACGCTCCATGTCATCCTGCTGCGTGGCTCCGGCCTCCATGATGACACACATGAGACACTGTTGCTGCTGTAGGCCAGGAGCCACCACGCTTAGGAGCAGCTCCTCCACCTGTGGCAAGCTGTTGCCTATGGATATCAGATGCACACCGCCGGACATGTCTAATTAAATAACTGCAGTGATGGCGTACCTGCTCATATGTCCGGTTATGCATGCCTATGTCATTTACCCGGTGAACAAGGTCTTGCCACAGTGCAGTATGGTCATGCTGGTGCTGGCTGGTCATGGAAAAAAGCAGGTTATAGTGCTGCACCAGGCTGTTCAGAATTTCCTGCTTCTCTGCAGCTGAATATGATGGATTATGTTCATGAGCCATAACCCTGGAAGACAATTAAACGATATGTGTGAGCATGTCATGTGGCACACTTAACATTATGAAGTACAGATATCACTTAACTGCCATATATAGCATCTATCTGTCTATCAGAGGATACACACATTCAATACCACATATCAGTGCTCAACCCAGAACTGGCTGACAGTGCCTGCAACACTCCATATAACACACCAGTATACACCAGTAGTCGGCACGCTGTTTGGGATACAATGCACAACCTCGTCCTGGGGGTATATATCAAGCAAATGCATGAAGGAATATGTCATCCAATGCAAAGAATGCCATGTACATTTACAGTATTACTGGTAAACCACCCTAGTCATTGATGCCATACCCCTACCTAACATATGTGCACAGTTGTTAATATAGCTGGCATACTGCTATAACAGAGTATACATGTTGCTAGGTATACACACATTCCCTGTAACACACATGTCATTGCAGGCATGGTACAGGCATCATTAAACACACATCAGACATACATACAACACACAGATGTATGCCGATACAGATGAGCATTACCTGTGTACCTTATAATACTGTGTGCCCTTACTTACAGATACTTATGCCTGTGGTATGTAATCTGAGCAGACTACAGGAAACACACAAGACAGTGTTACCAGGGACTGTGAACATACACCATACTGTGCTGTTTAGGCCTACAGCTTCAGGTAGTACAACAGTTCATATGTGAGCTGGAGTCACCAGCAGTACCACTTACTGAGCATACATGTATTGCTTCAGCCTACATTGGGGCACCACAGTCGTACACAAGGAACTACATCACAAAATATGCCACCCTACTATGTCTGCATCCCAATAACTGACACATCTTTCTCCGGCCTCACACCTAGGACACAAACTACCATGACAGACACAACCTCACACTAAGCTATCACACCTTTACAAACCTTGCACACAGTCACTGTCACACTCATTCCACCTCACATAGCAGGTATTGCACTGTGTACATGTGTGTGTGCATTGTGTCATAGGTAGGTAATACGCTATTGGCCCTAGGGCCTAGAGCAGCCTAGCCATATGCTACCCTGGCCTTTGACACATATGTAATGTGATTTCACTTGCTCCTGTCAACCGGATACACAGAGGTGACTCCCAGGGCATATTACCTATCTCCAAAACAATCATCAGGGTTATGTATGACATCTGCTAATGAGGAGCCTTGTTTGTTCATGCTGGGTGGTTTAGTCCAGAGTATGGCATATTTGTGGATAGGAACCTGTACCTCCAGCATGTGCTGTTTAGTGAGGTGACAAGGATTAGGGCCCTAGGTCATGTATCCCGGAGGGATTGTGAGGTGTTGTCATGGTGGTTGGCCGACTGCTATGGGTGTGACATACCTCTGTATGTCATGCAGTGGTAACCTCTGGGTGGGTGGTATGCAACACACTCTAGCTGTGGTTTGTGAGTCATTCTGCATAGGGCATGTGTTTGAGGGCAGTATTACTCTTTGTTAGGTATGTCTGTGGCCTTTCCACTTGCTGTAGTTATCATATGAGGTACATACCACACGGGGCATTGTGATGAGTAGAAGGGAACACCGATCTATATTTCCCTAGATGACACACCTTTTGTGATGACACATACCACGTAGACAGATTACAATACTACTGTTGTCACTGTAATTATCAAAGGGGCGCCTACTGTCCACCTGTGTCCCGTGTACCCTTCTGACACCATCAGTGTTAGGCAGGCCACCACCTATGTGGCAGTTACTGCATAAGGTGTTTTGGAATGGGGTATGGCACTGCAGTATCAACACTGGTGTTCAGTCCATGCCTTGGACAACAGGCACCTGTTGCAGTACATATGACCCCATGTCTCGCTCACTCTCTCTCTTATGTATATATATATATATATATATATATATATATATATATATATATATATATATATATATATACACACACACATACATACATATATACATATCTATCCATATCTATCCATATCTATCCATATCTATACATATCCATACATATCCATACATATCCAAACATATCCATACATATCCATACATATCTATATATATATACATCTATATATACATATATATATATATATATATATATATATATATATATATATATATTTATCCATACATATCCATATATATATCTAAATATATCCATATATATTATCTATATATCTATACACACATATATATGTATATATATATATATATATATATATATATATATATATATATATATATATATATATATATACACATACATGTAAACATCCATTGCTGTACATATAGCTGCACATATAGGCACATATACTGCCCACCTTTCATGGTGAGGATGTCAATTATGCAACAGTTGTGAGACATACGGTTATGTAATACTATTGCACAATGTTGTGCAGAATGCATTCTGCTGTCCTTAGGCCATATAGCTGTTGCAGGCCTCACTGCCTGTATGTTTGTGTCTGTCTCTCCTCTCTCTCTCTCTTGCTCTTTTCTCTCTCTCTGTTGCAATGATATTTATTATTGTGCATGTGGACAGATACAGAGCGCTTTTCTAGGTATCTGCACATGTGCATGTGATGGCCTCTGCACCAGTTGGTGCCCACCATTTAGTAATTGCATGCAGCCTGCTGTGTGGTAATTGCAGTTCTCACTGTGATTTCAGGACACTGCTATAAAATGATAGGTTAGGTAGGTGTAGCGCTTTCAGTTTTGCAAGGTGGGGACCATGCTTGTTTGCTGTGGACACTGTTGTCTCAGTCAGAAGGTTGGTATATATCTCATATCTGAAGCTGGGTTGTAGCCAGTGAAATGCATGTTGTACTGAAACCTGACTGTAGCTTCTTCCAGTACACTCTTCTCAGTGTGTAGGTTTACTCACACCTCCTAATGCTAACACTGGATACATGGGAGTATGTACTTTCTTTTCAAATTAGAGAATGAACTGGCATACAACAGTACTTATTAAATGTATTCCTATGGCTTTCCTATTTTCCCTTTGCATTCACTCATTGTAATGCATGTTATATTTCTTTCAGCACCAAGTATTGTATATCTGCTGTGGTGTAGTGGTACGTCATGCAGACTTGTGAGTCCAAGATCCCGGGTTCGAGACTGACAATGTTTTTCATTTTGCTGCTGAGCAGTACAAGGGCCTTGTCATACAGAGTGACTAAGGCACTATTAAGCAGTTGTAAGCGGGTTTGCACAGGTTTGCGCGATGCTTAGTGATGCTAAGCTAAGCTTAGCTTAGCTTATTTTATTTTAGCAATACTAAGCCAAGCTTGGCTTAGCTTATCATATCTTAGCAATGCTAAGCTAAGCACACACATGCGCACACTGGTGCAAACCTGCTTACTACTGTTTACAAGTGCTCACTCCCGCTAACCCCTGCACTCATTTCTTTGACAGAAAAGTAAATGGGGAGATAGGAATGTGGTGATAAAGTGTGCACAAAGAGGGAAGACAGTAGGGAAACCAACTTGGGATGTACAGGATGGGTGTGGAGAGGGTCCATAGCTGCCCATTTCTTTACCAGCAACAGCTGTGCATATGCAATACATTAGGAGAGATATTTGAAACCTTTCACCCCTGAGAGAGGGGTGAGGACAACTAAGTGTGTTGTACTTCCAATTATGAATATCAGGCACATGCACTGTTTGTGAACTGCTACACTGTCATTAGTACGTTACTCACTTCTGAACAGTTTGTGGTTTGTTTGTGTTGACATTAGCACAGTCTGCTCAGGACAACTGGACATATTTCACTACTGTGTATGCCTACCTACACCCTTGGTTGTGCCTGACTACACGGGTATATAATACCTTTGGGTAGGGATGCAGAAGTGCAGAGTGCATTATTTATTATCGTGTGATGTTTATCCTACTGAACATGCAGAGTTGCTGTGTACCTGTAAGTCTATAAAGGCTAGTAGTCTGTCTGAGTAGCTCCCACCTGTGGACATATCCAGATGGTAGACAGAGGTCAGCCTAGTATTCTTTGACTGTGCACCACAGCAGTCTTTTCAGCACCTGAACAATGGCATTGTCACAGATGGTTGCTAGCAGTACATGGCTACATCCTTTGATATTTCTGTGTTGTACTTCTACATAAGGGCATGCTTGTGGGATTCATTCTACAGCTATTTGCAGAGTGTGTAACAGCAGACAAGCTGATATGCCTGTGTGTTTCTGACTCTTCCAGGCCTCATATACTCTCAGGTATATATTTGAACATCCTCAGGGAAAGGTACATATAACTGAGATACGCCTGTGATATATTTCAGACATTTTGCAGTTCAGACTTTGGGGGATTCAGCATATGTATTACTACACTTTTTCTGACGTGAAAGCAGTGTCTACTCTCACTTATTGTCATTTGTCATTAAGTGAGATTCCCCACCTTTCTGCCTACTGTTAGTACATTTCACAGGGAGTCAGAGGGGCACAGCTAACATTTGTTTACAAATCCGGGTCAACACTGTAGATCAGTCACTGTTGGGAGGTCTGGCCTGTGACCTATGCAAATATGCCAGTGTTTATCCTGCTCTGATACTGTGTGGGGTTTGTAAGGTGCTACTGTAACATTATTCCCTACTAGCATGGCTGGTTCTCTTTTCACAGTCATGTCATGCAATTCCACAACACCTGCTGGTTAAGGCCCACAGAACAAGATTTGTGTTATGCCATTCCTATTTTCCCTTTACATTCACTCATGGTAATGCATGATATATTGCTTTCAGCACTAAGTTATTGTCTATCTGCTGTGGTGTAGTGGTACTTCATGCAGACTGGTGAGTCCAAGGTCCTGGGTTTGAGACTGACAAGGTTCTTTATTTTGCTACTCAGCAGAACAAGGGCCCTGCCATGCAGAGTGACTAAGGCACTTTTAAGCAGTTGTAAGTGGGTTTGTGTGGGTTTGCGTGATGCTTAGCAATGCTTAGCTAAGCGCACACAAGCTCACACTCGCGCACCCCCGCACCCCCGCTAACTACTGCTTAAAAGTGATTACTCCCGCTAACCCCCACGCTAATTTCTTTTAAAGAAAAGAAAATGGGGAGATAGGAAAGTGGTGAAAAAGGGGCACAAAGAGGGAACGACAGTAGGGAAACCAGCTCAGGATGTGCAGGATGGGTGTAGGGAAGGTCCATAGCTGCCCATTTCTTTACCAGCAACAGCTGTGCATATGTTTGAAATGTGGTGTGAAATTTGAAACCTTCCACCACTGAGAGAGGGGTGAGGATAACAAAATATGTTGTACTGCCATCTAAAATTATCAGTTTACATGTCCAGCGGACATGTATGCAAATTGGGCAGTTATGTATGGGGCATAATTTTTTTTGTGGGAACAGATTGCCCTTTTTTTTATTTTTTTTTTTTCAGGAGAGTAGAATGTGAGGTAGAGGAAGTAGGTATATTTGGGGAGGTAGGTTGGGGAGGTAAACAGACAAGACAAACAAGACGCATACAGGGGCAGAGTTTGACACATGTGGTGGGTGAACACAACTGATGGGGAAGGATGTTTGGAAATCGCAAGCCCATGAGCCCACAGATGGTAACAGTGGAACTGAGATTCCCACCCATGGGCAGTTACCACTGCACCTTCACAGCCCAGAGGGTGGCTGTGCTGAGGGCTGTGTAGGACAGGCAGGCTCACCCGAGAGATGCGCCACTCTCGCCTCGAGCTGGCGTAGGGGATCAGCGACTGAATGCTGGATCTCCCTACGCACCACAGCCCGGACCCTAGCAAGGGTGACAGGTGGCCCTCCTCCACCCACGCTTGCACGGGGGGATGAGCCCCATCCCCTGCAGCGCTTCCACCTGAAGGTGGCACAGAACCAATGGAGGAGGGGAGCCCGAGCTGGGCACCAGAGCCGCTGGTGCCAGGTGCACTCGCCAACTGAGGAGGGACAGGTGGGTCTGCTGGGAACGGCCTTCCTGTACGTTCTGTGATTAGGTGTGTTTAATTACAACAAACAACAGCATTCCAAATTAGTTGTAACAGCATGCAGTAATATTCCCATTAATCCAATACACCAAGGTTCCAACAGTTGAACAGCAAGCATAACACATGCATATATTGAATGACAGTGGATATTCCAACAGCATGCAGGGATGTTTGGTAGCAACAGGCTACCATGAACGTGGTGTTTGAACAGGGCACATGCATCAACATCAATGCAAATATTTATAAAACAATAGGACATATGTCCCAACAAATATTTAAGATTACACATACCCATTGAGGTGTGGAATTGCATGGTTTATGCACATATGGCAGGGTGTAGAAAAAACCTTGGTTAACATCTTATACTGACCTTTTAGTCTACACTACATTCCCAGTGACTGCAAGTGTATATCCCCACCTGTATTATTACACTTGCCACCATACATTAGGTTGTGTCATAGGTTTGGCTAGTTCAATATATGCCTGACCTATATCTGACATACTAACTGTCCAGGATGCAGATGTTACTGCTACATATTTCTTGTTTGCATTTATATTTCTTTATCTACATATCTGGGATGTTTTCACATGACATTTTTACTTCGATTTGCACAGAGCCCTACATTTCTTGACACACACTCACATTTCTGGTGAATAATTACATGCTACACGTGTGCCAGCTTTACTTATTCATGCCAGCCAGTAACTGACTATTGTGGACTGTATATATGTTTCACAGCTACTAGCACTTCCATCACCCACTTTATATGGGACTGCATAACTCTGGGTTGTCAGCACATTTTCAAACAGTACTGTTTGTATAATGCAAGGGTACAACATTTTAGACTCTGTGACACAGACACACTCTGGGTTTTAGACCTTTATTAATGACATTGCACACTTTTCCACAGGCTCACTCCTTTATTTGTTTTAACAGTGTTTATGGCAGACATGTTCAAGACATATTATACCTTTATTAATAGGTTAAAACAATCTTTTTTCAGGCTCACTCACTTATGTTATATGGCAGTGCCTGCAGAGATATTATTCCAGACATATGTTACCTTTCTTAATGGGTTACTACACTCTTTTTCTGCCTTTCTGATGTTTTTATCTGACAGTACATGCAGAGGACTTATTCAGGCAATTCTATGGCTGTTTTATTGGACTTCTACACTTTCTTTCATGCTCTCTCCCATATTTTATATAACAATACATGCAGAATAATCACTAACCTGCCTGGTGGCGCAGCCTTAGCAGCCTATCAGCATAGGCTTGCTGATTCGTAGCATGGTCACCTGCAGCTGTAAAGTAAATGAAGGGATATTGAGACATACCTCTCTGTTATACATACTCCATTATCAATTCTTACATACTGCATTCCATGACTACATACTCAATTGTGGGGCATTCTGCATCCCACTGGCCTCCTGTATCCACTGGTTCAGGTGGTCCTGCTTTCGTCTCTTCAGGTCTGCATGGTGGTGACGGACCTGCTCACCAGTCTGAGGAACGACTGTGGCACTGGTGAGGTCACGAGCTAACTGGTTCCAAGCCTCTGCCTTGTACTCCATCCTTTGGAACTGGCCCTGCAGGAGTCTGGACTCGTGACGGCGGACAAGGAGCCAAACCATGTACTTGGACTCCACGATGCCCCAACGTTGCGCTCGGAAGTGTGAACCCTCTCCTGCACCTGCCATTCTGACTGCAAATGTGAGCTACAATCAGTTATGGTGAGTATTCCGACCTATGGGGCTTAAATATGCTGCATTTCCTGCACTTTTTTGTGATTGGCCATTTTGTAAAATTCTCGGCTGACTGCTGACCTGCTTTAGTAATGGTTAAACTGCCATTAGTAAGTTTATGAATGTTAATAGTGGCTGCTTCCCCTATGTTGTCATGGCTTAATGATTCTGTACTTTGATTATGATGCACAGAGTCCTGGGTTCGAACCTGGTCATTCTTTTATTTTAATACTGTCTAGACAGGCTAGGGGGTGTGGCTGCATTTAAGCAACTTAGCTCTACGTTGCTCCACGGTGCCCAGGTTGGCACGGCGCGCACGTCCGCGCAAGCACATTGCGCTGGGTAAAGCGCTTTTAAACTTTGGGCAACTCTATTGCACTGGGTAAAGCGCTATTAAACTATGGGCAACTCTGTTTAGCTGGGTAAAGCGCTATTAAACTATGGGCACCTCTGTTTAGCTAAGTAAAGCACTATTAAACTATGGGCACCTCTGTTTAGCTGGGTAAAGCGCTATTAAACTATGGACACCTGTGTTTAGCTATGTAAAGCATTGCTTAACACCAGGCTACTATATATCTGGGTCCTTTAAAAATATATATTTTGTTCACTGATATATTGGCCATGTCACTGCTTTTAATAAAATTTTAATCATGTATGTCTGGTATTATTTCAAATACTGATTTAAAACATAAATAAGAAGGGGAGTGGTGGGACTCGAACTGTGAATGCCTTCTCTTTGTGCATAAGCTCTACCATTACGGTATTGCAATTTGGTGTGATTTGCATAAACATTCTTTCTTATGCTCTTCCATGTCAGAATTGCTAACTCTAGCTAAGCAATGGGCACACTAGCGCATACACACGCAAATACGGGCAGCTATATCGTGGATTTAAAAATATATATATAATTATTTACTTTATATAAGTGTGATGGGGGTTTACAGTGTCAGGGAGTGTGGTATTGGGTGCAAGTACATTTGAGCGAACTCGCTCTTGTGTGCTAACATTATGCTTTTTAAAACCTTGCAGTGGCGTGCACATTTAGACTGCTCGACAGTCGGACACACCCCCTACTTTCCTACTCAGTCCATGTAAGAGTTACGGTTGAGTCAGCATGCCCTCATGAATATTCATGGCACGCTGATGTCAAACCATTCAACTGCAGCCTCCGAGTAAGATATATTAAGTCTTACACTGAGGATTAGTGAATCCGGGAGATTGTTTAGACCTTGTATCCTTTTAATAGGGTATCTCTATGGATATTCCTATTGTTGCATGTATATGAAAAGATACATGCTAAAGGGAGATCTATTCAATGGCTGGCCTGATAACAGGTGAGTAAAGGGGGATACAATCCATTTGTTTATAAACTGCAATACAGAAGTCTTTCTTATAACAATTGACACGTGTCAGTCATAAGTTAGGTCACTGTCCATATATATTCCCAAATTCAAATGAATTATCCTTTTAGGCTATTTAAACTACTTTAAAACCTTATTGCCAACACTACACCATGTGAAAAATTAATTATCAATATAAGTAACAGTAGAAGAATTAATTATTGGTATATGGAACCATAGAGGGACTATTTTGTGATGGTATGTGAATACACTGATAATAAGATTTGTTTGATTTTTCAAATGGCTAAAGAGGTTAAAAATATGAAGTTACAGGAAAAATATATGTTACGCTATATACAGTGTGTGTGTGTGTGTGTGTGTGTGTGTGTGTATGTGTGTGTGTGTCGTGTCTGTGTGTGTGTGTGTGTGTGTTTATGTGTGTATAGTATAGTATTTATATATATATATATATATATATATATATATATATATATACATATATATATATGTATGTATATTATACAGATATATCTTATAGGGCAATTCTCTTGCAATGCTTGAGGGCATGTATATAATAGCCATGTAGTTAGTAGCATTTAAATTAACTGAAATAACTCTGTCTCAGTTTGCTACCTCAGTGTCTGCAGGGATTGGTTTTAGTAATTTTGTTGTAAAATTTAGGCAGTACCTTATTTGATAAGGGAGCATGCATTCTATAGCTTTATTAATAAGCTATTTCAAATATTTCCTTGGGAAGAGTCTACCAGCTCGTCTGAACCAATATGGAAAATGTGGGACTTGCAATGGTTAGCTACTGCAATAGTCAGTGTGTAGTATTTATGGTGCAGTTAAGTAATGGCAAGAGTATTTGTGGGGAAGATTGTGTTATGTTCATTTACTCAGTTTTATGTGTTAGGGCATATTGATAAATACAGAAGAAGAAGAGTGGCATGTACCTGAGTGTAAGTTGAACATAAGAGGTTTCTCTGATGCTGTGTAGAAGTTCTTGTAGTCTGTGTTGTAAGGCATGGTTAGGGCAAGTAAGACACATGTAGTTACTTTTTCTGCATCTTCAGATTACATTTGCTAAATCCTGTGAGATATGCACACTAGAATTCATCATGACATGTAAGCTATGCTAATTTGCAACTTTAGGGCATCTGGTTATTGAAGCAAAGATGTTTGAGACCTGCAGCCCAAGGTCATTCACTGTTCAAGAGTTTCTATATGTAAGATAAACTCTGAAAAAGAGAAGTGTTAGAAAACTGAGTACCAGGTTAAACTCATTATTGGGCTAAAATTAGTTTTTATCTCTTTATGTTTTATTATTTATTGATATTTGATTACTGAGAAAGGGAGACCAGTTTGCATAATGGTTAAAATATTCGCCTCCCATGTAGAAGGTAGAAGGTTTGATCCTGACATCTGTCCAATGCCTAGTTGGAGTTTGCATGTTCTCCCTGTGTTACTGTGGGGTTTCTCCCACCTCTGAAAGACATGCTGAGAGTTTTCAGCTCAAACTAACACAGAATCTACATGGTGTATTATACAAGAATGTTATTGTTCCACTGTATTTGTTATTCATTAGACATGTCATACAATGTCCCCTTTGGTATGTTCCTAACCAGGCATATCCAACAAATGGAACTATACAAGGCATTGTCACAGGTGAAAACCTGGAAGCTGACTGGAGAAAAAGTCCAACAATGCAAGGAATTACTCAGGGCTCTAGCACCCCAAGAGAAGGCGAAAATAGGTGGAGTTGAAGAAGAATGGCAGCACCTCAAAACAGCATGTCTGAGGACTACAGATAAGTGGCAGATCCAAATTGGAAAATAAGGTACATAAGGAAGGAATACTGAGAATATGGCATTGGGGGCACTCTATGAACTTCTGGAAAATAACTCAGTATAACAGCAATAGCCTGCTCACCAATACACAAAGGCAGATGGAAGGTCTATTTCCAGCAGCTTCATAAGGAAGGAACACTGAGAATGTGGTATTGGAGGCACTCTACGAACTTCTGGAAAGTGACTCAGTAGATCAGCAACAGCCTGCTCACCAATCCACAAAGGCAGATGGAGGGTCTATTTCCAGCAGCTTCTGAATGAATAAACCCCCCAGAAACAGCTTACAGTGAGAGAAGAACAACCCACCCTAGAAGTAAGGATAGCACTAAGGAAAATGATGAGGTCACATATGATAGATGAGATAGGGGAGAAATAGCTCCTGAGGGTACTCATAGCAGTGTGGAGAGAAAGGTGTATCCTAGATGTCTGGAGAATAACCATACTCATGCCAGTGTACAAAAACACTGGGGACATCCACAACAATACACAGCCATCACAACAGTACACAGGCATTGAACTCCTATCAGATTGCATGAAAGTTCTAGAGATGCTGATTGATGAATGTATAGTATAAAGTAAAATGGCAGTTCAGATTCAGATCAAGATGCACAACCGACCTGATGTTTGCATTGAGACCGATAGATGAGAAGAGATGAGGAAAAAGCATATGACAAAGAAAGCTGATTTGGGCAGTACTGTGGTGGTTCAATGTCCTAGAAACATTGATAGAATTAGTGCAGGCTATGTAGAAGGATCCAATGACTCAAGTATGAACAGTGTTTGGCCTCACAGAGGGGTTAACAGTGGATGTGGGTGTGCACCAGTGTTCAGCCCTGAGCCCACCACTGGTGATGGACTACACTAACAAGGGGATGGATTAACAAAGTTGCTGTATGCAGATGATGTGGCATTACAGGCAGACCCTTAGCAAGAACTTCAGCACAGGAAAGGTGAATGGAAATGTAAAACTAAAGGCACATGGGATGAAACTAAGCATAGATAAGACTGTGGTAATGGCAGCAAACAGAAGAAATCAGAAGAAGCTGAGAAGTGAGATACTAGGGAGGATAGTGGAACAGGTAAATAGTTTCAAGTATGTGGGAGGGGTGTTTGAGGAGAAGGGAAGTCTAAATGAAGAGGTCAAAGCTAGAATCAGAGGGGCTACAGCCAATTGGCATAGAGTCTCAGGTGTAGTCTATGACAGAAGAATGCCAAAAAAAGCTGAAAAGTAAGGTGCACAAGATAGTGGTTTGATGAGTACTACTGTATGGTGCAGAAACCTGGGCAGTAGAGACAGAGCAAGAGAACAGATTACAGTGGTTCAGACACATGTGCAGAAAAGCAGGAGACATTATATGGAAGAAGATTTAAAACAGACAGGAAGGTGGTTAGAGGAAATGAGGATGTCCAGCAAATAGGTGGATGGATTGTGTGAAAGAAGATCTGCAACAGTCAGGTAGGAGTGTTGGAGAAGGCAGGAATCTGGCATTGAATTGAGAGAGCTGACAATAGTTAACATGATACCCTGACCCCATGTAGAAAAATGGGAAAAAGGGGGCTGATGACGATGATGATTTCAGTACTGGGAAAGTCTGACTGGGTAGGAGCCCATTTATAATGGAGGCCTGGGGAGGAAAGCTCCAAAAGGATTGCTTTAAAATGCTAGTGGAGAGATAATTGATGTTTTGATTACTATCTAGCATACATAAAGAAGAAATAGATGAAACATTCTTTTATTTAGGAACATGTGGCAAGTTTAAAATGGAGATAGTAAATAACAGCACTCGTGATCGACCACAAGGAACATGCTTTTTCAGTTGCTTGGTAATTTGTTGGGACCATGCAATTTTCTTATGTCTTTCCATTTCACAAGTAATGGCAAAACATCCATAAGAGTTAGGTACTTTTCTTATGCTGATATAAAAGTATTTGGTTTTATTGTTTTTTTTTTTTTTTTTGTGGAAAGAAGAGGTTGTACCTTTGACATCAGAAGAAATTAGAGGGAAAAGTGGAGAGACAGAAAGAGAACGAGGGTATTCATTTGGTACTCAAATTTATGAGAAGGCATTTTCTGCTAGCATTTTGCATGACGGACTACTAGTGCTTATTTAATCTGAGAAAACAATAGTTCAGGGACAGAGAAGCATGCAGTTTAAATGGGTATTTTTTTCAGTTTTGGGGAATCCAATTGCTCTTTTAGATGAAGAGTTAAATATTCCATCACTGGAGTGTGACATGCTAGCACAAATTATTTGTATTCAGGGAGGGTGGATATATATATTTCTTTTACCTGTTCATCTGTCTAGCAAGTTTCAGTGAGCAATAGCTCTGCAGCTACAGCTGGTTGAAAGGGTAGTAAATATTATATCCAGTATTCAATATTCTCATTAATGGAGCAAATATAGAAAATATATATGTATTTGCTGACAAAGGTGACACCGCATTTATGTTTTTCAGTGGTGCACTTTTATATTATCCCTCTCTCTATCTTTCTTTCCCTGTATATCTATCTATCTATCTAGCTGTATTATCCAAGCATTATAAATATGGAAGTTGCAAAATAGATTTTTAGGTGTTAGTCATAGATGCTTTAAAAGATGTAGAATTATTTTTTAACCCCGATGAAGAGTTAGGGTGGTTAGAATACAGGTGGAAGGTCAAACGTAATTGATTGAACAACAGGGAAGAGTTTGTAATGTTTCTGAAACACAAAGGGTTAAAACACTGATTATCTTGTCATGTGACTTGTTATAACCATATAAATGTTAGTGTATTTTAGATTACTTCAGTCTGAAGAAGTCTTTCCCCCGGATTCACGAATCCTCCGTGTAAGACTTAATACGTCTTACTCGGAGGCTGCAGTTGAATGGTATGACATCAGCGTGCCATGAATATTCATGAGGGCACACTGACTCAACCGTAAGTCTTACACGGACCGTGTAGGAAAGCAGGGGGCGTGTCCGACTGCTGAGCAGTCGAAATGTCCACGCGCCTGCAAGGTTTGGAAAAGTAAAATGAAATTACACAAGAGCGAGTCCGCTCAAATGTCCTTGCACCCAACATCACACTCCCTGACATTGTAAACCCCCATCACAGTTATAAAAAGTAAAACATAAATTTTATTTTTTTTAAATTCCCAAAATAGCTGCCCATATTTGCACGTGTGTGTGTGGGTGTGCCCATTGCTTAGCTGTAGTTAGCAATTCTGACATGGAAGAGCATAAGAAAGAATGTTTATGCAAATCACATGAAATAGCAATAGCGAAATGGTAGAGCATTCGCATAAAGAAGAAGCATTCACGGTTTGAGTTCCACCACTCCCCTTCTTATTTATGTTTTAAATCAGTACATGGAATAATATCTGGCAAATGTGATTAAAATATTAGTAAAAAGCAGTGAAATGGCCAATGTATCAGTGAACAAAATATATATTTTTAAAGGATCCTGATATATAATTGCTTGCAGTTGAGCATCGCTTTACCAAGCGCAATAGAGTTGCCCACAGTTTAATAGCGCTTTACCCAGTGCAATACAGTTGCCCAAAGTTTAAAAGCACTTTACCCAGTGCAATAGAGGTGCCCATAGCAAAATAGCACTTTAACCAGCGCAATGTGTTTGCATGTACGTACGGGCCACGCCAACCAGGGCACCGTGGAGCAATGTAGAGCAAAGTTGCTTAAACACAGCCACACCCCCTAGCCTGTCTGGACAGTATGAAAATAAAATGAATAACAAGGTTCAAACCCAGGACTCTGTGCATCATAATCAAAGCACAAAACCACTAAGCCATGACAGCTTAATAGAAACAGCCACTGTTAACATACATATACTTACTAATGGTAGATTAACCATTACTAAGCAGGTCTGCAGTCAGCTGAGAATTTTTAAAAACGGCCAATCACAAAAACGTGCGGGGAAATGCGGCATATTTAAGCCCCATAGGCAGGAATACTTGCCGTAACTGATTGTAGCTCACATCTGCAGTTAGAATGGCTGGTGCTGGAGAGGGTACATGCTTCTGAGTGCAATGTTGGGGCATCAAGGAGTCAAAATACATGGTTTGGCTCCTTGTCCACCATCATGAGTCAAGACTCCTGCAGGGCCAGTTCCAAGGGATGGAGTACAAGGCAGAGGCTTGGAACCAGTTAACTCATGACCTCACCAGTGTCACAGGCATTCCTCGGACTGGTGAGCATGTCCGGCACCACCATGCAGACCTGAAGAGATGGAAGCAGGACCGCCTGAACCAATGGATACAGGAGGCCCGTGGGATGCAGGATGCCCCACAACTGAGTAGATAACCATGGAATGCAGTATGTAAGAATTGATAGTTGATTCTGTATAACGGATAGGTATGCCACAATATCCCTTTATTTACTTTACAGCTGCAGGTGACCATGCTGCGAATCAGCACTGTCACCTGCAGCACGGTCACCGTGCTGCGAATCAGCAAGCCTATGCAGACAGGCTGCTAAGGCTGTGCCACCAAGCAGGTTAGTGATTATTCTGCATGTATTGCTATATAAAATAGGGGAGAGAGCATGAAAAAAAGTGTTGTAGTCCAATAATACAGCCATAAAATGGCCTGAATAAGTCCTCTGCATGTACTGTCAGATAAAAAAAGTCAGAGAGCCAGAAAAAGAGTGTAGTAACCCATTAAGAAAGGTAACATATGTCTGGAATAATATCTCTGCAGGTACTGTTATATAAAATAAGTGAGTGAGCCTGAAAAAGAGTGTTCTAACCTATTAATAAAAGCATAATATGTCATGAATATGTCTTCCATATGCACCGTTATAACAAATAAAGGAGTGAGCCTGTGGAAAAGTGTGTAATGTCATTAATAAAGGTCTAAAACCCGGAGTGTGTCTGTGTCACTTAGTTTGAAATGTTGTTGTACCCTTGCATTATACAAATAGTACTGTTTTAAAAAGTGCTCGCAGCCCAGAGTTGTGCAGTCCCATATAAAGTGGGTGATGGAAGTGCTAGTAGCTGTGAAGCATATATACAGTCCTCAACAGTCAGTTACTGGCTTGCATGCATAAGTAAATCTGGCACACGAGTAGCATGTTCATTTGTTCCCCAGAAATGTGAGTGTGTGTCAAGAAATGCAGGGTTCTGTACAAATAGAAGTGAAAATGTCATGTGAAAATATCCAGATATGTAGATAAAGAAATATAAATGCAATCAAGGAATATGTAGCAGTAACATCTGCATTTTGGACAGTTAGTATGTCAGATACAGGTCAGGCATATATTGAACTAGCCAAACCCATTACACAACCTAATGCATGGTGGCAAGTGTAATAATACATGTAGGGGATATACACTTGCAGTCACTAGGAATGTAGTGTAGACTAAAAGTAATTATAAGATGTTAATCGAGGTTTTTTTTCTACACCCTACTGTATGTGCATAAACCATGCAATTCCATACCTCAATGGGTATGTGTAATCTTAAATATTTGTTGGGACATATGTCCTATTGTTCTATAAATATTTGCATTTATATTGATGCATGTGCCCTGTTCAAACACCACAAACATGGTGGCCTGCTGCTACCAAACATCCCTGCATGCTGTTGGAATATCCACTGTCGTTCAATATGTGCATGTGTTATGCTTGCTGTTCAACTGTTGGAACCTTGTTGTGTTGGGTTAATGGGAATATTACTGCATGTTGTTACAACTAATCTGGAATGCTGTTGTTTATGTTGTAATTAAACACACCTAATCACAGAACGTATGGGAAGGCCGGTCCCAGCGGACCCACCTGTCCCTCCTCAGCTGGTGAGTGCACCTGGCACCAGCAGGTCTGGTACCCAGCCCGGGCTCCTATCCTTCATTGCTCCTGTGCCACTTTCGGGTGGAAGCACTGCAGGGGATGTGGCTCGTCAACCCCATGCAAGCGTGGGTGGAGAATGGCCACCTTTCACCCTTTGAAGGGTCCGGGCTGTGGTGCGTAGGGAGATCCAGAATTCAGTCGCTGATCCCCTATGCCAGCTCATGGCGAGAGTGGTGCGTCTCATGGGTGAGCCTGCCCATCCTATGCAGACCCCAGCACAGCCACCCTCGGGGCTGTGAAGATGCAGTGGTGACTGCCCATGGGTGGGGATCTCAGTTCCACTGTTACTATCTGTGGGCTCATGGGCTTACGATTTCCAAACATCCGATCCCATCAATTATGTTCACCCACCCCATGTGTCATACACCGCCCCTGTATGCGTCTTGTCTGTCATGTCTGTTTACCTCCCCAAACATACCTACTTCCTCTACCTCACTTTCCACTCTCACCTAAAAAAAAAAAAAAAGGGCAATCTGTATCCACAAAAAAGTACGCCCCATACATAGCTGCCCATTTTGCACACATGTCCATTGGACATGTAAACTGATAATTATAATTGGCAGTATAACATACTTTGTTGTCCTCACCCCTCTCCCAGGGGTGAATGGTTTCAAATTTCACTCCAAATTTATTGCATATGCACAGCTGTTGCTGGTAAAGAAATGGGCAGCTATGAACCTTCCCTACACCCATCCTGCACATCCCGAGCTTGTTTACCTACTGTCTGTCCCTCTTTGTGCCACCTTTTTCACCACTTTCCTCTCTCCCCATTTTCTTTTCTTTAAAAGAAATTAGTGCGGGAGTTAGCGGGAGTAAGCACTTTTAAGCGGTAGTAAATGGGTTTAAGCGAGTGTGCTCATGTGTGCACTTAGCTAAGCATCGCTAAGCATCATGCAAACCCATGCAAACCTGCTTACAACTGTTTAAAAGTGCCTTAGTCACTCTATGGAAGGGCCCTTGTCCTGCTCAGCAGCAAAAGAAAAGACCTCTGCCAGTCTTGCACCCCAGACCATTGATACAATAGACTGCATAAATTACCACTAAGCCACAGCAGATATATAAATAACTTGGTGCTGAAATAAATATATCATGCATTACAATGAGGGAATGAAAATGGAAATTAGTAATGGTATAACACAAATCCTGTTCTGTGGGTCTTTACCAGCAGTTGTTGTGGAATTGCATGACATGACTGTGAAAAGAGAACCAGCCATCCAAGCAAGGAATAATGTTACAGTAGCACCTTACAAACACCACACAGTATCAGACCAGGATAAATACTGGCAAAGTTGAATAGGGCAGAGGCCAGACACCCCAACTGTGACTGCTTTACAGGGATGTCCCTGATTTGTAAACAAATGTTAGCTGTGCCCCACTGAATCACTCTGGAAAGTACTAACTTTAGGCAGACAAGTGTGGAATCACACGTAATGAGTAATGTCAATAAGTGAGAGTAGACACTGCTTGCACGTCAGAAAAGGTGTAGGTATACATATGCTCTGATTCCCAAGAAAGTCTCAATTACAATATGTATGTAATATATTGCAGGTGTATCTAACGTATATATACCTTTCACTGAGGCCATTCAAATATATACCTGAGAGTATCTGAGGCCTAGCAGAGGCAGAAACACACAGGCATATCAGCATTACTGCAGTTACACACTCTGCAAATAGCTTTGGGAGGAGTTCCACAAGCATGCCCTTATGTAGGAGTACAACACAGAAATATCACAGGATGTAGCCACGTACTGCTAGCAACCAACTGTGACAATGCCAATGTGCCAGTGCTGAAAAGACCGGTGTGGTGCACAGACAAAGTATAATAGGCTAACCTCTAGCTACCATCTGGATATCTCCACAGGTGGGAGCTATGCAGACAGACTACTTGCCTTGATAGACTAACAGGTACACAGCAACCCTGTATGTTCAGCAAGATAAACCTCACATGATAATAAAAAGTGCTCTTTGCAGTTCTGCACCCCTACCCAAAGGTACAACACACCTGTGTATTCAGGCAAAAACCAGGGTGTAGGTAGTTGTACTCAGTACTGAAATATGTCCAGTTATGTTGAGCAGCCTGTGTTAATGTCAACACAAACAAAACACAAACTGTTCAGAAGTGAGTAATGTAATAATTACAGTACAGCAGTTCACAAACACTGCATGTGCCACAGGAATACAGTGCACTAACCACATTTGTATGGCAGTTAAATGTCTAATTCAGAAAGAAAGTACATACTCCCATGTATCCTGTGTTAGCATTTGGAGGGGTGAGTACATGTCTACACTGAGAAGTGTGTACTGGAAGCAGCAACATTCAGGTTTGAGTACAACATGCATATCACTGGCTACAACCCTAGCTTCAGATAAGAGACATATACCAACCTTCTGACTGACACAACGGTGTCCAGAGCAAACAAGCATGGGCCCCACCTTGGAAAGATGAAAGGGCTATACCTACCTAACCTAGCATTTTATAGCAGTGGGCTGCAATCACAGTGAGTAATGCAATCACCACACATCAGGCTGCATGCAATTACTGAATGGTGGGCAGCAATTGGTGCAGAGGCTGTCACATGCACAAGTGTAGATAACTAGAAAAGCAGGCTGTACCTGCTGTCCACACATGCAATAATATCATTGCAGGTACAGGGAGATAGAGAGCGAGAGAGAGACACACAAACAGAGACACAGACAACAGAGAGAGAAACAGAGACAGAAACAGAACCAGAGGGAGAAAACCTAAATCAAACAATCAAAAAAAAAAAAAAAAAAACCTGAAAACTGTAACAGACGGAGCAGGGAAATACAAAGGTAAGGTATGTAACTCATATGTATGTGTTGGCATGTAGTAGATGTTCCTGAAGAGTACTCTACACACTGCAAATCATCCATGTATGGCAGCAGTACGTATCTATCTGTATCTGCACATGTGCATAGGGCAAGGGACATACTGCAACTGTTAGTGAAGGCTGGACAGATATCTAACGTTGAAGGTTGTTATGTGCATATATCTATGTAGGTCATTGTGTGTGGCATAGAAAACAGCATGCAGTGCTGATATATGTCATGTGCTGGTTAAACGCTGTGGGACTGATTTGTCAGATTTGCTGTGTTACAGCCAGTGAGGCCTGCTAAAGCTACATGGGCTGAGGACACCCACATGCATTCTGCATAACACTGTGCAATATAATCACATAACTGTACATCCCACAACTGTCGCATAACTGATATCCCCACCATGAAAGGTGGACTGTACATGTGCCTATACGTACATCTATGTGTACAGCAATGGATGTGTACATGTATGTGTATAGATATGTATATATATATATATATATATATATATATATATATATATATATATATATATATATAGATATATATAGATATATATAGATATATATATATATATATATATAGAGAGAGAGAGAGAGAGAAATGGGGTCATATGTACTGCAACAGGTGTGTGGTGACCAAGGCATGGACTGTAGACAAGTGTTGATACTGCAGTGCCATTCCTCCTTTCCAAAACATTGTACCCATTAACTACCACATAGATAGAGATCTACCCAACACCGAAGGTGTGATAAGGGAACATGGGACACAGGTGGACAGTAACCACCTCTTTGATAAAGACAGTGCCACATTAGACCTGTAATCTGTCTGTGTGGTATGTATCATGACAACAGGTGTGTCATCTAGGGAAATATAGGTCAGTATTCCCCTCTACTCATCACAATGCCCCGTGTGGTATGTACCTCACATGACAACTACAGCAGGTGGAAAGGCAACAGCCACAGACATACCTCACAAAGGGTAATACTGGCCGCAACCAGATGCCCTATGCAGACTGACTCACAAAACCACATCTAGACTGTATTGCATACCGGCCACACAGAGGTGACCTCTGCCGGACATACAGAGGTATGTCACACCCATAGCTGGGTGACAACCACCATGGCAACATATCACAATCCCTCCGGGATACATGCGCTAGGGCCCTAAACCTCGTCAGATCACTAAACAGCACATGCTGGAGGGATAGGTTCCTATTTCAGAGATATGCCATACACTGGAATAGACCACTTAGCAATAGCAAACAAGGCTCCTCATTAGCAGTTGTCATAAATACCCCTGATGATTGTTTGGGAGATTGGTAATACACCCCAGGAACCCCCTCTGTGGTTCTGGTTGGCAGGGGCAAGTGAAATCAAAGTACATATGTGTCAAAGGCCAGGGTAGCATATGGCTAGGCTGCTGTAGGCCCTAGGGCCAATAGCATATAACCTACCTATGACACTATGCACTTACACATGTACTCAATGCAATACCTGCTATGTGAGGTTGAATGACTGTAACGCTAAATGTGTGCAAGGTCTGTAAAGGTGTGATAGGTTAGTGTGAAGTTGTATCTAACATGGTAGTGTTTATCCTAGCTGTGACGCCAGCAAAAGATGTGTATTGTATTGTTAGGCAGACATAGTAGTATGGCATACGATGTGACGCAGTTCCTTGTTGACGACCGTGGTGTCTCATTGTAGGCTAAAGCAATACATGTATGCTTAGTGAGTGGTACTGCTGGCGAATCCAGCTCCCATATGAATTGTAGCACTACCTGAAGCTGTAGGCCTAAACAGCACAGTATGGTGTGTGTTCTCATTGCTTGGAAACACTGTCTTGTGTGTTTCCTGTAGTCTGCACAGAGGACAAAACTCAGGCATAAGGGTTTGTAAGTAGTGGCACACAGTACTGTATGGTGCACAGGTAATTCTCATCTGTGTTGGCATACAATGGTGCATAGTATGTTTGTCTGATGTGTGTGTAATTATGCCTGTACCATGGCTGCAATCATATGTGTGTTACAGGGTATACTTGTGTATCCAGCAACATATATACTCTGTTACAGCAGTATGCCTCCTATAGTAACAACTGTACACATATGTTAGGCAGGGCTATGGCATCAATGAGTAGGGTGGTTGACTGGTACTACTGTAACTGTACTTTACATTCATTGCAATGGATGACATCTCAGTTTGTGCATTGGCTTGATATATACCCCTGTGTTGAGGTTGTGCATTGTGTCACAAACAGTGTGCCGGGTACTATTGTATAGTGGTGTGATATATAGAGTGTGTCTGGCACTGTTAGTCAGTTGTGGTCTGAGAACCAATAAGTGATATTGAACGTGTGTAACCTCTGACAGGCGAATGAATGGTATATATGTCAGTAAAGTGATATCTTTGGTTAAAGGTTTAAAGTGTGCCACAGGACTCGCTCACACATATTGTTCATATCTTTTTCAGCCAGATGGCCCACCAATGCAACCCGTCGTACGCAGCAGCGGAGGAAGATGAGATTGTGCAAAGCCTGGTGCAGCAGTACACAGTGCTGTTTTCCCGAAGCAGCCATCACCAGCAGGAGCGGACTGCACTGTGGCAGGATGTTGTTCGTCTGGTAATTGACATAAGCATGCATAACCAGACATATGAGCAGGTACGCCATCACTGCAGTGATTTAATTAGACATGTCCAGCGGCGTGCATCTGATATCCAAAGACAACAGCTTGCCACAGGTGGTGGGGTGGCCATTCATCCCCACTTCACCAGAGTGGAGAAGCTGCTCCTAAGTGTGGGGGCTCATGGACAACAGCAGCAACAATCTCTGACATGTGTTGTCATGGAGGCCGGAGCCACCCAGCATGTTCACATGGAGCAAGCAGGTAACATGCCCTATCTGTAGACTACAGTTAACTGTATTGTTAGATTATGTCTACGTGAGATGTGCACTGTGTGTTTAGCAGTTGTGCTGCCTAGTGTTGTGCAATACTGATATTTGGAATATTATCTCTACACCTGTGACTGTTGACTGTTGTTCTACTGTAGTTTAGCATACCCACTGTAGAAATGCCACAGTTGTGGCCACTGACAAACTCTCTCATATTCTCGTAGGTCCCTCTGGTGTGTCAGCAGGGCAGACAATCCATGCTGGTGAGTGTGGTATAACTGCAATGTTGGTAATGAAATGTGCATGTCATAGGTGAGGTGTAGGCCATGCACACGTAACACACCTATGCATAATGCATGCCATGCATGTTTGCTGTAAGATGTTGCACAGCTCAGTAATGTCAGTAGCTGCCTCAATGACATGCAATACACAGAGTATCAGACACAGTTGTTGCAACACCGTACTGCACATTGGATAGGCATAGTTGCTACAGCTGTACACAACATAACACGTTTATCATACACAGTGCACAAAAACATGCTACATATGGTGTTACCACACACCTGCTGTAAGGTCACACTTCAGTATCCCACATGTCATCCACACACACATGATGTACCTTAGGGTTAGAGGCCTATCATGGGGCTGTGTAACACTCTTCAACACATAACACAGTCATGTTAGGCAATGCTCCCTATTGGGCACCTCACACACCCATGTACAAAGTGGCTGTGTAATTGTGAACATAGCCACGGCACTGCAGTTCAGGTACAGCATGCTAGGTGGTGGTCTGTCACACATTAGTAGCCATGAGTGACCACAAGATGCATGATGATGATGGCACATGGTACTACACCCCATCCAGTTACAGTGACCACAGTACTACACATAGTCATTGCTTTGCACCTCAATGTTGTGTGTGTGCAAACATATGCACCTATACACAATATGCATAGCATGTTGTGTGTGTGCTTACATATGCCAGTATACACAATATGCACAGCAGTCACCATCTGTACAAAGTGTCACATATATGTCCTGGAATGCTATTGGGTGTATAGGTCACATGACACACATTGGGTATGTGTGGTGTTTAATTTTGCAGTCATGTAGCATGCCATGTCATGGCTGGCACCAACATATCTGCAATATGTCCCACACTCACCATAACCACTGTACAAGTGTCATGTTGAGCATTGTGATTCCTTCACATCTACATGCACCACTCATCCCGTGTGTGTACATAGCATGTATGTGCTACACCTGTGCCCACTATTATTTCCTATGGACACAGACACTGTAATCACACATGGCAATCTATGTCTCACACAGATAACACATGCAGCCATGGTATGTATACCTGTGAGTGATGGTGCACATAACATTGCAGAGCTGATAATACATGCACAGCAATGTTGTGTCCTTGTACACATTGTGTTCCAGGGTGTAGCCAATCACTGAACAACTATACACATGCATCAAAGTCATGTATAATGTCATTAAATATGGCCATCTACACTTGCACTGCATGGTCTTGAGTAACACATATTCTGCATGCTGACACATGTGAGGTGGCTGTTTGCCTTGTGATACTGTCACCCACCTTCACCCACTATTGAGTATGTGTTGTATTGCTGTTTTGTGTGTGTGTGTGTGTGTGTGTGTGTGTGTGTGTGTGTGTGTGTGTGTGTGTGTGTGTGTGTGTGTATGTGCTGTAGCGAGGAGTGTATTTGTGTGCATGTGTGCATGTGTGCATGTGTGCTAACATCATGTACAGATTGTAAAGTGTGTTTCCTGTCTTCCTATCACAGGTGCTGAATTTGGGGTGGCTGAAAGCAGCAGGGAACCTGAAGTCACTGCCACTAATAGTGGAGATGATGAGACATGTATTCTGGTACAGGAAGGTTTGACAGGGTCTGTCGTTGGTCCACCAATCGACAGTACACAGCGTTCAACCTCATCTATGCACACACTCATACTGCCAATACATCCCTCATCACCAATGGCCTTAGCTGAGGAACAGCATACAGTTGGCATTGACCTGGAGAGTGTGGCACCCATGGCACTTGCAGCCCCTCACAGCAGCTATAGCCGGATTCCTGGAAAGGAACCCCATAGGCGGATGTCCAGGGGTTCTCGGGGGAGCACCACTGGTCGTATTGTCCCTGGCAGATGTGCCCCCAGAGGTATTACAACCTTCAGTATGTTCTGGGCTGTAATGCAGGCACAGGAACATATGGAACGGTACACCAAACAGGGACTAAGGGCGCAGAGGGCCCATTACACCGCTATCAATGACAGCATCCGTGACCTTGCCGGTGCCATCCGGAATTACACCGAGGTCATTGATAGACATTGTGGGGGAGACATTAGATGCCCTCCACAATGTGTTTTCCATGAGCCAGGACCATGCAAGATGGTTGAGACGTCGACGTGGACACATGCCAGCTACAGCAACAGCTGGCAGTCATCGCAGACGGCACATAGATCACAGCCGCTCCCGTAGTGGCAATGCTGGGGCTGGCCTGTCTATTGACCATCCTAGAAGACCACGTGACTCTGGCCAGTCCCAGCAGGGACATGGGTCCAGTCATCATACTTCTGCCTCTGATGATAGTACCCAGTCAGGGTTGGTACCCGATACTGCCCGTAGCACCCCTGCCAGGCACAGGTACCATGTCCGTGCCCAGAGACAGTGATCTGTACAGCCTAGCAGGTACAGTCTGTGGCTGTCCCACAACCTCCCGTATATGGCAGCCACATGGTGGAGCTGTGTGCATATAGACACATACACATTAACCAAACAACTAGGGCTCATACATACCCACACACATTACATCAACATTGTCCCATGCTGTACTGTTGTCCCTTACACACACACACACACACACACACACACACACACACACACACACACACACACACACACACACACACACACACACACACACACACACACACAGCTATGTCGATTGGATGGGTCAATGCCGGGCTCTGGCAAACCAACAACACACCCTGTGCATATGATGACACCTGTGCCACCTCCTGTTATCTGTAACATTGATGGAGGAACAGGCTAACATGGTTCTGATGCACAGGGTGACATTATAGCAGTGTAGCAATATTAGCAAGTTGTCAACAGGAAAGTGTAATGATATCCTTGTAGGTATATCTAAGTAGGCATTATGCATCACAGCTCTGATTGTCAATGTAGCATTGTTTACACCAGTCAGGTCTGAGTATGTATTGTCCTCCCATGTGCCACTTGGCTGAAGTGTACAGTGTTGCCAGCATGTGTTAGTGAGTGGACAGTATGTGTGTGGTGTGTGCATTACAGATTAGCAGGTGTACATCTGTGAACATAGTGGGTGCGCACTGTCTGCATGTACGTGCATAGTGGACACATGGGATGTGCGACATACCCTGTTGTACACATTGTTAACATCTCATAGTATCTGTCGATGGCCAGTATGCATTCTACTACAGATATGTACTAACATGGGTACACATGTGTGTATGACATGGGTTGACACTATGCTGTGGGTGATACTGTTAATACCTGTCAATGATTTGCAGTCTGGTAGTATACAAAACCTCAACAGCATGACTATAACCAATCATTAGATGATGTCCTGACAAATGACACACAGTTGTAGGGAACTCAGTAACAGTTGGATCCTTCCGGTACTATACTATAACAGTAACCAGTGGTATTGACCGCCAACCGTTCCTGGGACTACACATGTTTGGCATATAGCCCTCTTAGGTACATGAAAACACACTAGGGATATGTCCAGCCACATCTGTAAATGCATGCATTGGCCTCCAATGCATTCCCTGGATGGGACGCATATCCTACACAAGGGTATCATACAGACAGATACCTGTTGTCCAATACATGCTGTACAATATATGCTATGGCATAGTCATCCACATTTACTATGCATACTATCCCGACAGTACCACATAGGTGGTAGCCCTCAACATGTATGTTGGGTATCAATATGTACATACAGCCACGTGTTATGTCATCTGTTCCTTGGTATCCCACATATCCATAGGTATTGTGGAGTCCCTCGGTGTGTCACATAAGACATTAGGGGCCTGAATGCATATCCACAGGGCTGTTGTACACCTATAATGACTGTCCATTTTTGCCAGTCATTGTTGTGTATGAACATGTCTGACATATACCCCAGGCATGTACACTCACTCACAGTACTCTATAGTAACTGTCATGGGTGTGAGTGGCACAGATGACCTTGGACACAGATCACTACAGTGGCCGGGCTTGTCACATACATACATATGTGACCTTTGATCTGAGAAACAGTGGCACAATCTGTCAAAGGAAACAAATGTATTCATGTAGTATGCAGGCTTCACACCTATGTACTGATTGAGGTCACATGTACACATATTTATTTGCCACACAGATACCTGATGTGTGCAATGCACATACTGTTTTAATTATGATATGTCATACCATAGTAAAAGCAAAACCCACACTGCATTGACCAACTCTGTCACACACACACACTCAGCAATTGCAGGATTCAAATCCCTAACTAACTATGTTATAAAACCACAGAGATAATGCATTAACATGACACGGTATATACCTTGCTGGGTGGTTTCTCTTCTCCTGCTATATTTGTAGGATTCTGACATCATCAGACTGTCCAAAGAGGAATGTTCCTCTTTTAATGTGTTTTCCCAGTCTCCAAAAAGAACACTCCTCTCAAAGAAAATCACGCAAATACACCCCCCACGCACACACACTGTCAGCATTTGCAGGATTCAAACCCCTATATAACTATGTTATGATATTAGAAAGATACGCATTAACACAGCGCACTATATGCTTTACTGGGTGGGTTTTGTTCTCCTGCTATATTTGTAGGATGCTGTCATCATCAGACTTTCCAAAGAGGAATGTACCTCTTTTAATGTGTTTTCCCAGTCTCCAAAAAGGGCACTCCTCTCATAGGAAATCACACACATACACACCCCCACACATACACACTGTCAGCGTTTGCAGGATTCAAACCCCTACCTAACTATGTTATGATACTAGAGAGATACACATTAACATGGGGCGCTATATGCTTTACTGGATGGCTTCTATTCTCCTGCTATATTTGTAGGATGCTGCCATCATCAGACTGGACATGGTAATGTGTGTACACTTTGTTTTATGCAATCCCAGGAATGAGCCATGTGGGTCAGCAGGTGTCAACAGCTTCAACAGGACCCCATAATTCTTACCTTGTGTGATCTATCTGTGGACACATTGACATTCCTTCATATGTCAACACATATTCATGTACAGATTGTTGGTTTTGTGGATACGACATGTGTCTGGGATGTTGATAAAGGGCTATTCAAAGTCTATGTGGGACATGTGTAGCTCTGTTCAGTGATGTATGTCCTGGGTTTCTACCTTGCAAACAGTCTAGCATGTTTGGGAACCATGATCTGCACATAAACATACCACAGTTGGTAGGGTTTTGGGTTTGTCAGCTTCCAATAGCTCTGTTTATGACTTCAACCATGATGGACTCCATGGCCTTGCAGATCAGACTTCATAGGCTTACTGGACTATACTTCCCATGGTGTGTTGTGCACCAACACTTGTGGGGAGTGCCATATGTTGCTGTAATACATTCAACAGTTCCAGACCTGTGGAGAGGGTGAGGCTCAACAGACTGTTCAGGTGCAGGGTCTGTTTGTTCTGTAGTTCATGCATGACACATATTGGGAAACAATGTAATCCAATTGCTGCCATGCTTTTGGCTTTGGGGGGAGCTGTTCAGCCATTCTACATGTGATATCTCCTGGTATGATGACTGGGACTATCGTCAGTGGGAGATGGGTATGTCTATATGGGCCTGTCTGACAGGATGTCGGCATTTTTGGTCAGGTACAGTTGGCCCTGACTCTGGACATATATGAGTGTACACTGCTATTTATGACATAGCTGAAGGAGGTGTCATGATTCAGTCTAGAATTCTTCTCAGCTGCTCTTTACAAAACACCAACAAACCTGAGCACTAATCCCTGTTATACTCTTTTACACACTTAATACCCTACTGATCCTTTGTGATCAGGCTACGGAGTATGTCATCATAATATCCTGGCATGTCCAGGGGTCGGTTTCGTGCGTACTCTCCAGTCCAGCTAGTGAATATTGTGGTTTTGACACAATGTCACATCTGCCTCATGTACAAAGACAACCCTCTCCTCCTCCCAACAAACTCAGATATATGTGAGAAATGCAACAATATTGACATACAGGAGGCTGAGCTCTCTCAACCCATGACTGGCATAGTCTATCAGGTGGTGAAGGTAACCACACACACCACATATCAGTCTCACATAAACCTATAGTGACAGCAATCAAACCACATTATCACACATAAACATACTCGGAGGCTCTACATAAACTCTGCCTAAGCAGCAGAGTCCTCCAAAGCAGACACACAAACAACTGCTACCCTACTACAATACCCACATATCACATAGTTCACAATGTCTGTGTGCCACACAGTCACTGCCCTTCAGGCTAAACAACACACCTAATACACTTGTAATAGGTGACACTTATTGTCAGACACACTGACGTCCCACTCACCAGGCCAAACAAGAGAATAGTCACTTTGAGCTATCTGTCAGGTGCCAGGATCCGCAACATAACACATGCACTCAAGTCACTCCAAAGCAAGTACAGGACTGGCTCCATCATTGTCCATGCTGGTGCATACACCCTCAGATGTTCCTCCCTGGACCACATGACATGATACATAGAGGAACTTTCTGATCATGCAGCCCAGGCCAGTATGACCCTGACCTTGTCTAGCATCTTACACTCACCAAGTATGATGTCACAGTATACCAACAAACTGATCACGTTTAACAGTTGGCTAACATATTGGTGTTATTCACAGGGGATACAGTGTCTGTCATCCTGGGGTGACATGCTCAACATGCCACGTAGCTTCCCTATGGACAGCTTGCACCTGTCACCCTTGGACTTTCGAATACTGGCTAAGGCACTTGCTACCACCATACTTCCTTTTTTAAGCGGGGCTCAAAAGACAAACCCACCTCCATAGACATTACAGAGTAGATGACACTGAGGGTAATGCTGCTCAACACCAGATGTGTTACCCTCAAATTGCAACCACTCAGGAATCTCCTCAGTATGGACAACAGCGATATCTGTGCACTAACAGACACCTGGTTCAGGCTCCCAAATGCACACCAGCACTACCAGGTTATATTTCATACCATGCTTTCTGACCAAAAAACTCGGAATGGCCAACACAAATAGGGGGAGTATCCATATACATCACAGATACACATACCTCCGGGTTGGTAGCACTGCACAAAGCATCACAGATCATACATATGCACCTAACATTGTGCAAATCTTCCTTTTGGTTTGTTGCCTGCTACAGACCACCCTCCCAAACTCAGTAACCACACTCGGCTTTCCTCGGAACACTGGACAATATCAAGGTCTCCCTAAATACCATTATATTGGGTGACTTCAAATACCCACACATTGACTGGGGATAGTACTCAGGCCCCAACACCCTCACCCAGCAGTTGCTACTATTTGTAAACTCATATGCTATGGTACAGCCGGTCACCACACCCACAAGAGGGGACAACATATTGGACATGATCATCACCAACATGGGGACTCTATGTTCCACACCTGAGATATACCCCTCATTAGTAAGGTCAGAACATACATTTATCTCACTGGACATCCATATCCCGTCCACACATCCATCCTGGGTAATCTTGGTGAATTTCTCAAAAGCAAACATCACACTTCTCCAAACCAAGGTGGTATACTTCAGAGACCCTGGGACAGTGGTAAGTATGGCTCAGACTGCTGAATCCTTTACATACACATTCTATGGAAACCTAGTGGACTGCATGGATCGTGCTATCCCAAATAACAACTGGACTCACTTCTCCAATGGCAGGGGACCTGTCTGGTTGACCCCAGCCATTAATAAGCTATACAATGAAAGGAGGACGCTACTACATGATAGAGCGCAATCCCAGACAGGGAAGGCATCTGTGATCTGTACTAGCAGACAGCTACAATCACTCATGTATTTATGTCAGGCCCACTTCTAACGGACAATTGCATCAGACACATAGGACACTCACAAGGCCTTCTTCAGTTAATTCAGGTACCTGGGTGGACACTCACTGATATGCTGTGAGTTACTGCATACTGACTAAACATACCCTGAACCCACAGACATTGCCAACATCCTGGCAAACAAGTTCAGTGCAGATGTCCCCCCCCATCCCTCCTAAGGAGCTGCTGTCCATCCCAACAGAGTGTAACCTCCCTGACATCACAAATAAACAGGTGAGTGCTGCCCTCCCCACAGCAGACAACACAGCATCAATGGGACCAGAAGGTGTCCCAGCCTGCATCTTACACGGGCTTCATGACAGACGTAACCCTCACATTACGCCACTGTTCAATATCAGAGTTACTGCAGGATATGTGCCCACGAAATGGCATACAGCAATAGTGGTCCCGCTCCACAGAGTTGCTGCCACAACGGACCACAGACAATATCGGCCTATAAGGATAACTAGCCTGTTCTGCAAAGCTATGGAGCATATTGTAATGGGACTCATGCACATAGACATCGGGAACCTACAGACACTGGGTCCTACACATTTCAGCATTGTTGTGGGCAGATCTTAACTCTTGGACATGTTCGTATTCTTTAAACAGTTACCAGGTCCATCGGTGTAGGGATGGTTGTCCACACAGCCTGCCTGGACCTTGCACAACCCTTCGACACAATACCCCACTCGGCCATTATGCATAGGATCACTGGTGTCGATATCAACACATATCTCACACGATGGATTGCTACCTGGATCAGGGATAGCACCCGCATGCTCAGTATTGCAGGTGCCATGTCTGACTATACATGAGTTACACATGGCATAACGCAAGGCTCAGACCTGGGACCTCTCTTGTTCAGTATATATTTGTGTGACGTACAGGCTAACACAGGAGGAATATGGCTGACCATGTTCGCAGATGACTGCAAACTGGGTGCCATAATCACCTCTCCAGCTGGCACATGCATACTCAAACAGGGTCTCACAGAGATAGGATGACTGGTGCCTGAGCCATGGTCTACAGCTAAATGCCATTAGTTGCATAGTCATCTCCTTTGGGAATAACAACATGCCTACACATTACCACATAGGTAGTATTCCATTACATACGGTAGTAGTAGTTAGGGGTTTGGGGACACAACTTGTTCGTACTCTTGCCTTTGACAATCATGTTGCCAAAGTGGTTAGACAGAACTTCTATATAGCCCACCTTATCCCATATGGTTTCACATGTTGATCAAGTGAGGTCATTGTGCCCCTATACTCATCACGACCATGCTTGGTTACAATTCCACATTTGGGATGTACCTTACCCAACACCTGCAGCAACTGTAATGGCCACAGATGTTCCTCAACAAGCAGATGTAGGGACTCACACGGATGCCCTGCACAGTTCAGATACAGTAACTCCAGCTCTACTCAGTCGCTTACCACCTACTCAGACGTGTTGTGTGCCTGTAGTTTAAGGAAATATCCGACCCAGATTTACTGGACATGCTCCACCTCAGGATATCTGACTCCCTTGGAGCTACACACTCCAGGGATATATACCTCAGCACAGATGTTAATAGGACATGCTGGAGAGACAGATTCTTATACCAGAGGCTCCACTCACTCCAGATTGTAATCCCAGTTTTGCATGGGCAGAGCCACCCACTGACCACCTACAGGAGACATCTTGACAAGTGGATGGGTGATTGTATGTTTACCCATGGGATATCTTCTGGGTCCCTGCTAGACAGAGGCACAATGCACTAAATGTAAATGGGCTATCTTGTGTGACCTACTATTCACAGGCACAGTGTTCTACTTTGACAGGGTTGTGAAAGCCAAACACACTCTGGCTAGGCTTGTACATGCCCTAGGGTGGATAGCCTAGTATCAACCTCTGAACCTATGATAATGTTCAGGATGCACAATGTTTATTGCTGATACTGTTTTCAGGTTTTATCATCTTTGCTTTCCCACTTTCTATGAACAATTTAGGTATCTGCAGAACATATTTGATTATGACAGGGTTCCACTATATTATATATGTGTCTGTTGTCATATAACTGTGTGCACAGGGCAGATTGCTGGATAGTGAGAGGTTCCTGGGTTAACACATGCAACTGCCTGATATGTGTGGCCTACTGCTGTACTCCGACATGGCCTAAGTGTGTGAGCATGCCCAGTTCAGACTGTCAGTGTTCTGTTGCCTGACATTTGTCTCATTTATTCGTGTGTGAGCATGCTCAGTGTGACCTTTCAGTATGTTGCTGTCTGAGGTCCACTACATTTGTTGATGTATGTTTACATGTCCAATATTAACATTTCTACTGTGTGTGTTGAAAGTCAGGTTCTATTCTTACTATGGGACTCACCTTTGTGTCATAACTCCACAGGGATTATGCTGTGCCTGCAGGATTTCCATGGAATACTTTGCATAGACTTATCAACATTTCTTCATACAGTCTAACCACTGAAATACTGTCATGGTTTAGTGGTTCAGTATTATGACTATAGTGCACAGTATCCTGGGTTCGAGGCCCATCACTGCTTTATATTTTCATACTGAGCAGACCAGACTGCTTAAGGGCCAGCAGAGCAAATATGAGCATGTTGGCTTTTGTTCAGCTATGCCCTACTTAGGTTCATAGGTTCATACTAGGCTATCTGCCCTAAGGCATCTACAAGCCTAGCCAGAGTGTGTTTGGCTTTCGCCACCCTCTGAACTGATTTTACTGTGCCCTTTTTAAGGTTAGTTTACTGTGCCTCTGTCTAGTAGTGACACCGAAGTAATCCCCGGGGTAAACCTACGATCTCCCATCCACTCGTTAAGATTCCTCTTGAAGAGAGTCAGTGAGGTGCTCTGCCTAACATGGACTGGGATTCTATTCCAGAGCGAAGGGAGCCTCTGGGTTATGAATCTGTCCCTCCAGCATGTCCTATTTATTTCTGTGCTGAGGTTCAAGTCCCTCGAGTGCGTAGCTCTAAGGGATTTGGATATTCTGAGGTGGAGCATGCTCATTAATTCCGGGTTGGATATGGCTTTATATGTCAGGCATAGATCGCCTCTAAGTAGGCGGTATGCAACTGAGTGGAGCTGGAGTTTTTTTAACCGAACAGCATATGGCATCTGTTTGAGACCCATGATCCTCTTTGTGAGGTACTTTTGGAGTCTTTCTAGTTGCTGCAGGTGTTGGGTAAGGTACATCTCAAATGGGGCATTGTATTCAATTATGGGTCTGATGAGGGATGAATAAAGGGGCACAATGACCTCCCTCGATCTAGATGTGAATCCTTTCATGATAAGGTGGGCTATATAGAAGGTCTTTCTAACCACTTTGGCAATGTGGTTGTCAAAGGGGAGATTACTGTCATCTTGGGTCCCCAGATCCCTAATTACTTCTTCCGTACTTAATGGATTCCCGCCTATGTGGTAATTTGTGGGCACTTTGTTTTTGCCAGAGGGTATGACTATACACTTTTTAGAGTTTAGCTTTAGGCCATGGCTCTGTCACCAGTTATTCATCTCTATGAGACCCTTTTGGAGGATGCTTGTGTCATCTGGAGAGTCAATTATGGCACCCAGTTTGCAGTCATCTGCGAACTTGGTCAGCCACAGTCCTCCCGTGTTAGCCTGAACCTCCGAAAAATATATGCCGAACAAGAGAGGCCCCAGGACAGAGCCTTGTGGGCTGCCACTTGTAACTGATTTAGAGTCTGACATGGCTCCAGAAATTCTGACTATATGGATTCTATCCTTGAGCCAGTTTGCAACCCATCTTATGACATAGGGGTTTATATTTAAGCTGGAGAGCTTATCTATGATGCCTGAGAGGGGTATTGTGTCGAAGGCTTTTGCGAGGTCCAGGTAGGCTGTGTGGACTACCTTCCCCTCATCAATGGCCTTGGTAACTGTTTCAAAGAAATCAACCAGGTTTAAGAGGCAGGATCTGCCCTTAACAAAGCCGAATTGGGTAGGATCCAGTGTCTGTAGGTCCCCAATGTCTTTGTTTATGAGTTCCATGATGATCCTCTCCATAGCTTTGCAGACCAGGCTAGTCAGGCTTATGGGGCAATAGTTTCCAGGATCCGTAGAGGCACCACCTTTGTGGAGTGGGACCACTGTTGCTGTACGCCATTCTTTGGGTACATATCCTGTAGTAAGGCTGAGATTGAAAAGCAGCTTTATGTGGGGGTTTAGCTCTTCTTGGAGTTCATGTAGGATGCAGCCCGGGACACCGCCTGGTCCCATTGATGCTGTGTTTTTTGCTTTGGAGAGGGTGGCTCTCACCTGAGCATCTGAGATGTCAGGGAGGCAGCACTCTGCTGGGATAGATATTTGTTCTTTATGGGGGGAAAGGGGGAGAAGTTTGCTCTGAACCTGTCTGCCAGGATGTTGGCAATGTCTGTGGGTTCAGTGTATTTTTTGTCATTTTGGACCAACTCTGAGCATATCTGGGAGTTGCCACCCAGGTTCCTAACATAACTAAAGAAGGCCTTGTGATTATCTTTAGTGTCCTGTGCAATTTTCTCTTGAAGCTGGCCTTGGATGATTTTATGAGTGATCGTAGTTTTTTGCTTGTACTGATCAGAGATGCATTCCCTTTTAGGGATTTTGCACTATCATGTAGTAGCATCCTCCTTCTGTTGTACAGCTTATTTATGGCTGGGGTCCACCAGGCAGGATGCCTGCCTTTGGATGATTGGGTCTTGGTTTTGTTTGGGATAGCATGATCCATGCATTCCTGAAGGTGTCCATAGAATGCGTTTATAAAGGATTCTGCAGTTTGAGCCATAGTTTCCACTGGCCTGGGGGCCTTGAAGGATTCCACCTCAGTTTTGAGAAGTGTGACGTTAGCTTTTGAGAAGTTTTTCACTGTGGTTTTCTGGGCTGTGGGTGGGATCTGGATGTGTATATCCAGTGAGATTGATTTATGGTCCGATTTTACCAATGAGGGGAATACCTCTAGTATGGAGCATAGAGTCCCCATGTTGGTGATGACCAGGTCCAGTATGTTATCCCCTCTTGTGGGGGTGGTGACTAGTTGTTCCATAGCATTTGAGTTTATAAATTCTAGGAACCTTTGGGCTAGGGTGTTGGGGCTTGAGTAATGCTCCCAGTCAATGTTTGGGTAGTTGAAGTCACCCAATATAATGGTGTTTGGAGAGACCTTCATATACTTAGACCCAGCATGTCCAACATTGCTCAATACTAACCAACATTGCTGGACGTTGCCCAATATTACTCAACATTGACCACAGTTGTGCTAGTTGGTGTGTGCGATGTTCTTTACATATACTACATGGTGATAAATGCTGTTTAGCACTGCTTTATATTGCTTAACACATGGCAATCATGCCTCAGGTGGTGCTGCAGGGCTGGCTATGTCGGATGCACATACTACACTTCCCTATACATGTTTGGAAGCAGGTAGTGTCAACTTAGGTATCCTTTTTACTATATGTGCAAGTCAGAGAGAGGTATCATTTCCAGAGTTCCTACTGAGCCAGTGTATGTGCTATGCATTGCATCTTTGCCAAGGCCAAAGCATACTGGGCACACCTCCTTCTGCCTACTGGGGCAGGCTCAGGTTGTTCCTCCTCTGAGTCATGCTCTGCCTGTGATGGCCTTGGCAATGGTAGGGGGCTGTTTGGCCCAGGCCTATGCTGGTCCTGCTGCAGCTGTTTTTGCAGGATCATATTATGTAGCATAGCACATACCATGACAATTTGGGTACATGTAGTTGGTGAATACTGCAAGGCTCCACCAGATGTGTCCAGGCACTGGAACTGTGACTTGAGCAGCCCAAACACACGCTCAATTACATTTCGTGTTTGTGCGTGTGCCTCATTATAGCGTTCCTGTTCAGGTGTGTGTGCATTTCTGATGGGTGTCATCAGCCACGGCTCCAGTGCATAGCCAGCATCCCCCACTAGGTGACCATGTGGGATGTCCCAGTTGGCAAATGTCTGGTACATCTGCGTCAGATGCCAGATATGGGAATCATGGTTCCCGCTCACCGGCTGGTGCTTTGATGCATATGTGAGTGCAGTCTATTGCACCCATTACCTCAGGGTATTCCGGCATTTGCTGGAAAAGACTCATATTGCTGGCCAATTCCTCACAGGAATTGGGGAAATATACATGATCACTGACATTTGCTGACATGGCATCCAGGAATTGGTGCAGTGCCCTGGATGCTGATGCCTGTGATATCCCCATCATATCACCAGTTGGTCTCTGGAAGGTACCTGTTGCTAATATTCTTAGGCCAGGACATACCTTGGTTTCCACTGGGACGGGTTCCCCTCTGTTGTTTCTGTGTGTGAGGCATGGCCTGCACAGCTCAACAATTTGCTGCAAGAGGTCTCTGTCCACTCTATAGCGCTCCACTATCTCCAGCTCATGTAGCCTCTGATAGTTTACCCTGGGCCTGTACACTCTTCTCCGTCTCCTCACTGTGGGTTGTCCAGCAGCATTTGCATTATCACCACCCTCAGCATGTTGCATATGTCGCCTTATAACAGCAATGGCAGCCCCTAACATTTTTTGTCTCAGTAAAGCTTTTTCAGTTTTCACTTCTATTAGCTTACTGCAGTGTTGCAGTGTCTCTTGAGAGAAACATAATGGACTGTTATTTGTAGAGTTTTAAGTGCTGGGCTGGGCTGGGGTGAGCTAGTGTACTGCCTGTGTAATTGCCTGATTCAGATTGTTTTCACCTGCTAGCTCTGCTAGTACTCCCTGGTAACTTCCTACTATTTGATGTGCTTCCTTTTCCCTTTCTGTTTCCTCGGGAGGCAGCGCCGCATACACAAGAGCAAACACGCGCACAGCAGCTAAAACACGTGCACACATGCTTAAACGGATTAAAACTTGCTTATTCTTGTTAAAACGCATGCACACTGGTGCAAACACGCTTACAACTGTTTACACAGCCTTACATATGCTTACTCCAGCTTACACGCGTGCACACACACTAACACGCGCGCATACTGTCCTACTTGGGTTTACTGACGCTCACACGTGCGCATGCACGCTCAACAAGAAACATTGGTGTTATCCACGGCATACACCTTCAATTTCTTTACTTTACCTAGCCTACCTGTTGACACACCTCTTTCAATGATATGTAAATGTCAGCTGACACATGCCACTCTGCTCCAATGAGCTTCACTTCTTTCATACATACCCCTCGTGATGTCACCTATCTTCTACTCTGTTACTTATCCTTATCCTACTCCTACACTCCACTGACTGTGCTCATTTGCTATGTAAATGTGCGATTCACTATCCTAACCCTCATTTGCATAGGATTGCCTACTAATGCTTGGTTACATCTCTTAGACTGAGCTTCCCCCCTTAGCAACCTCTACTCGGTGACCATGTTGTATTCAGCCTGCCATTCACTTGCATTGTAAATTCATATCAGCAATAAAATCCACATTTGTGGATCTTAATTATTGATTTTCTGGTTTTTAAGTCGCAGCGCATTTGCGCGGTGCTGCGCTACGCATAAACCCCAGAGATCGGTATGAAAAAAAAAAAGATAATTTATTTTTATTTTGCATCACTTCACATTGCCAATGGCCGTAATTTTGGCCATTGGCATGCTTCCTCCTGTAAATGCATCCTTTTTTTGGAGCTGTCATGGCTCCGTTTTGCTATTTGCAAAACTGTACTCAGTTGTCAACTGAGTACATTCCTGCATAAAACACTACTCCTACTAGGACAGGTTCGGGTTTCCTAGATCACAAATTTACCTCATTTGTATAGTTTTCGCTTGCAATTTAGGTAATTTGCATATCCAAGCCCTGTCCATGTAGGACTCGTTTTGAGAGCTCTGTTGCACGCCCTTACCGGCTGTTCCTGGATTGCTCGGCGGACATGTTGGCTGCATGGAGTCTTACTCTACTCTTAGACTCCATGCAAGCCTTCATGAATCCGGCCCTTTGTTCAAGACAAAAGTGCTTAATGAAGTTTGTGATATTAAAAGTGGATTCTCTCTCTCTCTCTATCTGTATATATATATATATATATATATATATATATATATATATGTGTATATAGATATATATGATTTACTTTCAGCTGGTTGACTAACACATACATCGACATCCTGAAGGTAGACCACTGTATGTCGAAAACCGAAACTTCAACAACCTACTATGCATGCGCCATGGAACAACCTCAGCATATGCAACTTTAGAATGTTGTTTTTTGCAGGAGGGCAAGCCTCCCCTGCACTCCCCATGTGGGAACTGCACTGCTCACACCATCCACTATACACACACATATACATTCACAAAATATAAATAATATAAATAGACATTGATTGCAAACTTCTGGTAGAAGGCTGTTTTTGAGGCTTTGTACAGTTTGGGTAAAAAGCTGTCAATGCTGGAAGGAAGATTGCATTTGTTTTATTATTTTCTCAGCAGTTCTACCATTAAGTTATAACAACTGTTTATTCTGGATCATTTACTATTTGAATTTGGTGCTTCTTATATTTAAATTGTCTTAGTCATGGAGCAGTGACCTTAAAATACTATTTAGAGCTATTGATCACGAAGATGTTTTTGATACACAAGCTGTTTTATCAATGCTGTGCACACTGACAGCTGCCATGTTGGATTTCCTGACATCTGACATAATCAGGGTCAGGAGATAGCTATCGTTTTGTATTTGGGTGGTAACAATTCTATTCAAATTTCCATTCAGGAAGTAGAAGAGATTTCAAGGTTACATGGCTGTCACAGAAAGCCTGAAGAGTTTACAGAGCAGCAACCATTTTAGATTATATATTCTGTCTAGATTAAATGTGGTTTATCTCTCTCTCAAGTGATCTGCATGGCTTGATTTAATACTTATAGAGCAATGTAGATTTAGTTGGTTAGATCAAATGAGACCACAATCTAGGCATCTGTTTTTTGAATTTATACAGTATATAAAAAAAATAAAAGAGAGAGAATGCAAAAGGGGGTAGAGATTCTGTGGGATACATGAGCAATCATGTAGGCTTTGCACGAAGCCTACACAATGTTGTCATGTTTGGCAATGAGCAGAACTAATCACATATGCATGCTGCTCCTCACACTGACCTGAAAACAAGCACATTTTTGTGGCCAACAACAGTGTTGGTGGCCAGAAAAATGTGTTCAGCAACATCAGCAGACACAGTAAACAAAAAATATAAATAAATTACTTGCCTATGGGCAGGCTAGTTAAGCATACTTGTGTGGGCAGCACAGAAAGCTATACAGGACAAATAAGGCAAGCTTTATTAAGCATGAAAAGTGTATTGAGTGTAATGTGCGCATAATGCAAGCATATGATTACAGAAATAAGTGAGAGGGTAGAAGGAACAACAAGTGCAACTACAATACATGGGTTACCAGACAGAGAAAGTGAACTGTGGACAATATGCACAGAAATAAAAGAAATATATACAGAAATATGTAACGGGGAAAGTAAATGTTGAAATTATAGTAAGAGAACAGATGTCAATGTGTTTATGTCAAAAATGTAGTTTTGTAATAACAAAATTCTGCAATACATTTATCATTATAATTAATGGCAGCCACATTTCCTGACCAAATACAGGTAAATAAAAGCAGACATGATGTCATAGGATGTGACAATTCCAGAAATTAGCATTGTAACAGAGGTATTACATGACATATGAATTTCATTAACATGCTAAGCAGTGATGACAGTTTCCAAATAATAAAACCAGTGCGGACACCATGTAGAGGGACATACAATGAACACTTGATTAAAACAGAGCAGATCAGCACTTTCAGTAAAAACCTTCTTCAGATCTAAAAACTCCACATAAGAAAAGCACATTTAAACTACTAACTGCCAATCAAAACATGCAAAGCAAATGACGTTTTTTTAACACAGGTTTAATAGGAAGACAAGCATTTAAGCTAGGCAACATGCCGGCTTACAGCTCAGCAATTCAATGAAGTTCAGCAAACTCAGTATCATTAAAAACATCTCCACCTCTAATATCTGGACTAATGATCTGCATAGCCATAAAAAAACAAAATATGTGAAGGAAACTGCAACATGCTTAGCTAAAGCATTATTACTATTATTAAATAAAATATCTCAAACATGTTGCAAAATCCTTTCTCTAAAATGCCTATCTGTTTTGCCAATATAGAAAGAAGCATGAACAACACTTGCAAATAGCTAAATATACTCAGTGTTGAGTTGTGTAATCAGCATATACATATGGAGAATATCTATTCCCATAAACAGGATGAATACAAATATTTTAATTTTTAATATATATACATGCCTTGCAAGATTTGCAAGGAAAAGTTCCTGTTCTTTGACTTATTTTACATCTAGTGGCAGGAGGAAAATTACAAAGTGTTTGCTTTAAGTTTTTACAATTCTTAATAAAAAGGCAGGTTTTTCTCCCACCAGACCCTTAATATGTTCATCTATAGTAAGAAGTTTCCAATTGTTCTTAATAACACTACAAATACTATCCACATCACTAGTATATGTAATCGGGACTTTAATCCTCTGTTTTTGAGAACAGATCTATTCTATACATGAATTGTCCCACTTGATGTACTTTGTGGAATTCAGAAAAATAGGGTGCACCCTTATTCATTCGTAACTCTAATTTATTATACAAAACATTATCCACTTTTCTATGACGATATCCCCTATCTATCAAACACTCAGCAAAACTATTAGAAGCATGTAGAAAGTCATCTTCTGAGATATGCAACCTTGAAAGTCTAACTAATTGCCCCTTAATTAAATTCTTATATATATAGCCTGTGTGCATAGCAGTTCTATATAAGTACTTATTCTTCCAACATCTTTTATGAAACATCTTAGTGGAAAAGGTTCAATCATCTAAAATGGATATACATACATCTAAAAAGTCAGTGGTATCAACAGACACCTGTGATGTAAACTTCAAAAAATCCACAGTCTGCTCCAGATATGTAATAAACTGACAGAATAGACCCTTCGTACCACGCCACAAGAAAAAAATAATTAACGAACCTCTTGTAAAATGCTATGTGTTGAAAATGTTCATGCGTAGGTAGTACTTGATGTTCTTCTCAGTATGCCACACAAGGTTGGCATAAATGTTAGCACATGAAGTACCCATTGCTACTCCCCATTTCTGCCAAAAAAATCTGTGTATTACAAACAAAAATGTTATTTTCAAAATAACTACCAATAGCATGTAAATCATATGTACAGCACTGGGTCTGTAGAAGCTCTTTTCACTTAGATATAACCTTACATTATCAATACCATATTCATTTGGAATGCTGGTAAAAAGGCTTTGCACATCTAAGGTGGACAATTAGTACCTAGAATGGCTAGTGTCACTGTTAATAAATTTAAACAAAGATTCTAAAAAAATGCTGTGTCTTTTAATACAGTAAATGTATGTGAGACAACTTCCTTAAGTTTACTTTCTACATACAAAGAGGCTGGTTCTGTAATCCAACCCCTTCCTGCCAGTATTGGTCTTAAGGGTAGATTTTTTAGGTCCTTATGTACTTTAGGTAATCCCTTAATTATCAGTATTCTAGAAAAAGACACTTGAAAAAATCATATACATCTTTATGTATCATATTCGTCATAAGCATATCATAAAATGTATCATTAATAAAAGCAATCATTATTAGTCACTCTTATTCTGTCAATACCCTGATAAGTATTGTCATCCTGTAACATATTCAACATTCACATATTATAGTCATTCAAGTCCATAACAATGACACTGCCTCCTTCATCAGCAGGCCTAATAATAATGTATTCATTGCTTTCTAACTCCTTTAAAGCAGCCCTCTGTTCCTTTGTTAAATTATAGAAACACTGATTGCGTGGTTTCTTTAATAACTGTGCTAAATTGCTTTCCCAAACCTTTAAAAGGGTTTCCAATTGCGAATTCAGTACCAGAACATAGACACTGGGTTTCTTCAAAGTATGATTACTGCTTACATCCTCATTACACTGATGATGATTCTCAAACAATAATTTAAGCATAATATTTCTTGCAAATAATTTCAAATTAAGCACAGCATCGGACAATTTAGAACATGTGGCAGGTACATAGCTCAAACCTTTGTTTAACACTAAAAATTGCAAATCAGTCAATGTCATACTTGATAAATTCACCACAAGGACATTTTCTTCTTTATTCGAAGCTGAATCTTCATTAATTACATTGAGAACTTCCTTCTCTTACGGCCTCGACTCACACACCACATTTTTCTGTTCAATGACGATTTTCACACTAAGTGGAAAATCCAGAAAAGGAAACATAGGCAGAGCATTGCATTTATCCTTAGGTCAAGCCCCTAAATCTCTAAGATCTGATTGCTCAATCCTATCCATAGACATATCCATAACAGAAGGAGTATTCCCATCAAGGGAACTAACTATATTAGTTAATACAGTAACTGACATAATTTTTATGTTCAGTCACCTTCTGTGCACTTAGAATAGCAGAATCATTCAGCATTGAAGTATTTGGGGGCTTAGCAGCAGCTTGCAGCTGGACAGAAGCAAGCTTTGAGGAAATAGTAAAGTCATTAACATCTTCTTGGTGACACTGTGATATATCATCTGCTGAATCCACTTTATTTAAATTCTGCTATTTGCGCCATACAAAGATATTTCTCTTTTTTTAAATCATGATAATCCCTCATTATTTTTTTAGCTTTAGTTTGTTCTAATTTAGTTTTGTAAAGGGAAATATTACAATACAGCTCCTCTAGTCACTGCTCACAAGTTTCTGAGGAGTTGTGCACCACCTCTAGTTCCTGTTGCTTACTTTCTATCTTTCTAATTAGATCCTTCTCCACTGGTGCAAAGAAACCAAGAAACAGATGTATCTATTTGAAGCTCAACTCTATGTTCAGCATTTGGAGCTCACCTCTACGTTCATCTCATGCCATCTAGTCAACAAAGCAGGATACACATGTCCGTAGGTAGGCATATGTAAGATTTTTAAACCCTGAAGTATTACATAGTGATGAAGGCATTGCCACCGCATTCATTTGAGCTTAGAAAGTTCATGTTAAAGTTCTTTCAATGACTCCAGAATCTCGGGACTCACTGTTGATGAAACATCATAACTGCTATTAACATTATCAAAATTTAAGGTCAACAATAGATTAGCAGAAGTTCTACTGAGCTTATTAGCAGTAGCCTGATTAGCATTCACAGACGGGTGATAGTTCAATTCGATAGTAATTCCCTCTGCCATGTGTGCAAATGGAATAAACAAAAAAAATAAAAACTCCAAAGCAAAACAAATGCAACAAACCACTGAAGTCCAACACTGTAGGCACCAAAGACAAAATCCAAATAATAAAACCAGTACGGACGCCATGTAGAGGAACATACAATGAATACTTTATTAAAACAGAGGAGAAAAGCACTTTCAGTTAAAGAAACATCATTTGGTTTGCAAGTTTGATTAGTAGTTAGTAGTTTAAATGTGATTTTCTTATGTGGAGTTTTTAGATATGAAGAAGGTTTTTATTGAAAGTGCTTATCTGCTCTGCTTTAATAAAGTCTTCATTGTATGTCCCTCTACATGTTGTCCACACTCGTTTTATTATTTGGATTTTGTCTTTGGTGCCTGCATTGTTGGACTTCAGTGTTTTGCTGCAGTTTTTTGCTTTGGAGTTTTGTTTTTTTTTTTTTTTTTTTTTTATTCTGCTTGCACACATGGCAGAGGGATTGACTATTGAATTGGACTACCGCCCTTCTGTGAATGCTAATCGGGCTACTGCTAATAAGGTCACTAGAACTTCTGCTAATCCTTTGTTGAGCTTAAATTTTGATAATGTTAATAGTTATGATGTTTCATCAGCAGTGAGTCCTGAGTTTTTGAAGTCATTGAAAGAACTTGAACATGAACTTTATAAGCTCAAACAAATGCAGTGGCAATGCCTCCATTTGGAGGCATGCCTTCATTACTATGTAATACCTCGGGATTTGAGAATCCTATGTATGCCTACCTATGGACATGTCTATCCTGCTTTATTTACTAGATGGCAAGAGCTGAACAAAGAGGTGAGCTTCAAATATATACATCTTTTTCTTGATTTCTTTGCACCAGTGGAGAAGGATCTAATTAGAAAGATAGAAAGTAAGCAACAGGAACTAGAGGTGGTGCACGGCTCCTCTGAAGATTGTGGGTGGGGACTGGAGGAGCTATATTGTAATATTTCCCTTTACAAAACTTAATTAGAACAAACTAAAGTTAAAAAACTAATGAGGGATTATCATGATTTTAAAAATGGAAATACCTTTATATGGCCAAAACAGCAGCATTTAAATAAAATGGATTCAGCAGATGATATAACACAGTATCACCAAGAAGACATTAATGTCTTTACTGTTTCCTCAAAGCTTGCTTCTGTCCAGCTGCAGGCTGCTGCTAAGCCCCTGAATACTTTAATGTTGCATGATTCTGCTATTCTAAGTGAACAAAAGGTGAATGAACATAAACATTATGTCAGTTACTGTATTCACTAATACAGTTAGTTCTCCTGATGGAAATACTCCTGTTATGTATGCGCCTATGATAGGATTGAGCAATCAGATCTGAGGGATTTAGGGGCTTGACCTAAGGAGAAATGCAATGCTCTGCATATGTTTCCTTTTCTGGATTTTCCACTTGTGAAATCCACGTCATTGAACAGAACAACGTGGTCTGTGAGTCGAGGCCACAAGAGAAGGAAGTTCTCAACATAATTAATGAATATTCAGCTTTGAATAAAGAAGTAAATGTCCTCGTGATGAATTTGTCAAGTATGGCATTGACTGATTTGTAATTTTCAGTATTAAACAAAGGTTTGAGCTATATACCTGCCACATGTTATAAATTGTCCAATGTTATGGTTTATTTGAAATTATTTACAAAAAATGTAATGCTTACATAATTATTTGAGAATAATCAGTGTAATGAGGATGTAAGCAGTAATGGTACTTTGAAGAAAACCAGTGTCTATGTTCTGGTGCTGAATTCGCATTTGGAAACCTTTTTAAAGCTTTGTGAAAGCGAGTTAGCACAGTTATTAAAGAAACCATGCAGACAGTGTTTCTATATTTTAACAAAGGAACAGAGGGCTGCTTTAAAGGACTAAGAAAGCAATGAACACATTATTAGGCCTGCTAATAAAAGAGGCAGTGTCATTGTTATGGGCTCGAATGACTATAATAGACGAATGTTGAATATGTTACAGGATGACCATACTTATCAGGGAATTTACTAAATATGAGTGAATAAAATGATTGCTTTTGTTAATGATACATTTTATGATATGCTTATGACGAATATGATAAATAAAGATGTATATGATTTTTTCAAGTGTCTTTTCTTAGAATACCGATAATTAAGCGATTACCTAAAGTACATAAGGACATAAAAAATCCACCCTTAAGACCGATACTGGCAGGAAGGGGTTGAATTACAGAGCCAGCCTCTTTGTATTTAGAAAGTAAACTTAAGGAAGTTGCCTCACATAAATCTACTGTATTAAAAGATACACAGCATTTTTTAGAATCTTTGTTTGTATTTATTTACAATGACACTAGCCATTCTTGGTATTTATTGGCCACCTTAGATGTACAAAGCCTTTTTACCAGCATTCCAAATGACTATGGTATCGATAATATGAGGTTATATCTAAGTGAAAAGTGTTGTTACAGCCTCAATGCTGTACATACAGTTTCCATGCTATTGGAAGTTATTTTAGAAAATAACATTTTTGTTTGTAATGCACAGATTATTTGGCAGAAATGGGGAGTAGCAATGGGTACTTCATGTGCTAACAGTTAAGCCAACCTTGTGTTGGCATACTGGGAAGAACATCAAGTACTACCCAGGCATGAACATTTTCAACACATAGCATTTTACAAGAGGTTCGTTGATGATATTCTTTTGTTTTTGACGAGGTATGAAGGATCAGTTCTGACAGTTTATTATGTATCTGGAGCAGATTGTGGATTTTTTGAAATTTACATCACAGGTGTCTATTGATATCATTGACTTTTTAGATGTATGTATATCCGTTTTGGATGATCAAACCTTTTCCTCTAAGATGTTCCATAAAAGACGTTGAAAGAATAAGTACTTACATAGAACTAGCATGCAGCCAGGCTATATGCATAAGAATTTAATTAAGGGGCAATTTTGTAGAATATCAAAGTTGCATACCTCAGAAGATGATTTTGTACATGCTTCTAATAGTTTTGCTGAGTGTTAGATAGGGGATATCATCATAGAGAAGTGGATAATGTTTTGAATAATAAATTGGAGTTACGAATGAATAAGTGTGCACCCTATTTTTCTGAATTCCACAAAGTATATCAAGGGGTCTATTTTATAACATCGAAGTCTAAAAACATCGAATGTTATAATATCGAACCCATTCAATCGAAACACCAGAAAACCGAACAGTCAGAATAGCGAATTTTTTCTCAGGGAAAAAATTTGCTGTTCCAACAAACATACACACAACTCAAGCACACCAAAATAAATAATTCACACACATACACTTCACAAAACCCTACACTAAACCAGACATGCACCACTAGCTATCCTCTTACCTTAACCCAACCCTAACCCTAAGGTCCCTAACTATCGCACACTCACCTGACCCACTCCCTAACCCTAACTCACCTAACCCACTCCCAATCGCACACTCACCTTCATTCGCACACCTACCTTAACCCAGTCCATAACCTTCACTCCACAGTTGAGGAAATAGAGAAGCTACAGAAACAACCCACTGAATACTTTCCCTAGGAAAGTATTTGGTGTTCTGCAGCTTCGCTATTTCAAGCATTCGCTCTTCTGGGTTCAATATTATAACATTCGAAGTTTTTAGACTCTGATGTTATAATATAGACCCATATCAAGTGGGACAATCCATGAATAGAACTGGATCTGGTTCTCAAAAACAAAGGATTAGAGTCCCGATTACATATAGTAGTGATGTAGATAGTATTTGTAGTTTTATTAAGAATAACTGGAAACATCTTGCTATAAATGACTGTATTAAGGGGCTGGTGGGAGTAAAACCTGCCTTTTTATTTAAGAATTATAAAAATTTAAAGCAAAGGCTTTGTAATCCACCTCCTTCCACTAGACGTAAAATGAGTCAAAGAACAGAAACTTTTCCTTGCAAATCTTGAAGGCATGTAGATATATTAAAAATGATAATATGTTTATTCATCCTATTTATCAGAATAGCTATTCTCCAAGTTTATATGCTGATTGCACAACTCAACATTTAGTATATTTAGCTACTTGCAAGTGTAGTTCATGCTTCTCTCTGTATTGGCAAAATGGATAGGCATTTTCGAGAAAAGATTTTGCAACATGTTTGAGACATTTTATCTAATAATAGTAATAATGCTTTAGCTAAGCATGTTGCACAGTTTCCTTCACATATTTTTGGTTTTATAGCTATGCAGGTCATTATTCCAGATATTAGAAGTGGAGATGTTTTTAATGATAGCAAAAACTGCAACGGATCCACCAATAAGTGCCACTCACCGCTGACTCGCAAAAGTGATATAAAAGCAGCTTGACAGAACAAAAAATCTTTCGCTTCCAGGGCTTCACACCAACAAAAATAATGTATTGATAGCCAAACGATAACACTGTTAAAAACAGATCCCAAGTACACGTATAAAACAATTGTGGTAATATAAACATGAGGTTTGCTGGTCGGCTGAGCTGAAAGCGTTTATGTTTTTAATGATACCGAGTTTGCTGAACTTCATTGGATTGTTGACCTGCAAGCCGACAAGTTGCCTGGCTTAAATGCTTACCTTCCTATTAAACTTGTGTCAAAGAAACATAATTTGGTTTGCAAGTTTTGATTGGTAGTTAGTAGTTTAAATGTGCTTTTCTTATGTGGAATTTTTAGATCTGAAGAAGTTTTTTACTGAAAGCACTTATCGCCTCTGTTTTAAAAAAAACTGTTTGTTGTATATCCCTCTATGTTGTGTCCACACTGGTTTTATTATTTTGATTTTATCTTTGGTGCCTACCATGTCAGACTTCAGTGGTTTTCTGCAGGTTTCTGTTATGGTGTGATGACTGTTCTCAAAGACAGTACATACATTATGAAATATTTGCATAGTGTGCATTTTGTCAATATAACATGGAACATGGGAAGAGCTTAGAAGCCACAATTTCCATTTGCAAGAATCAAACCCATCCCATTAATGTTTCCACTGGCCTGTGTATTAACTGCAAACACAACACTATGATGAAATATATACCCCAGAGCTGTGTATTGTCAGCATGTGCCACAAGAGGTAACTATGGATACTGCCACAAACAAATGAAATGTGTGACTTAAGAAAGGACACCTAATAATGTGTGTCATATCAGCATGTCAGACTGATGACAATTAAATGAATATGCTCATGTGCATACAACTATGATCAGTCATACATCAATATTCTGTAGCCAAGGAAGGTTTCATTGTATGTTTGTACATATACCAAGCAAGAAATGGAACACACTTGTGTAAACCACAGTATTCAATGCATGTGCCACAATAGCACTCTCACCATGACATTGGCATAACACTCGTTTACTGCCATTTAATCCAAAGCTGTGTTCACATGCAATCATGCAGTAATGGCCAGTATATTCACACAAAATGAATCCTTCTGCTATAATTGGACAGCAAGCTGTACAACTTGTCCAACTAACTATATGGCTATTAATCACATGTGCCACAGTGAAACTGTTATCACAGCTGTTGAACTCCACTTATGTGTCATTCAATTAGCTGTACTTTATTTGACCATAATTTTTATCTGCTTAAATGGATGGGGGCGACCTCTGCTACTCCATATGCATGAAGGATAATTGTGGCAGATGTCTTTCCTGCAGAACAGTTAAGGACACAAATGATTACAGTCATTCAGTCCTGGTTTGAACATTTGCCTAACTGCTGAGAAAATCAACATCATAGTGAAATCAATGAATGTGTCATGGTATAAGTTCATCACCAGTTGTCATATGTGTGGTTATGTGAAAGCATTACGCCATATGTATGTATCAAGAAATATGTGCCCCTCTAATTACTTAGACAGAATCTTGCTGTATGTCAAACAACATTGCCTGATGCTAGGTATATCCAAACACACTTGCAGTCCCCCTTCTGTTGTCATTGTGATGGTAGAACAGCAAATATGTACAATGTGGATATAGTCCCCTAGTGGAACATGTCTTATATAGCAACAACATACATTGCATCATCTCCTGACCTCAGTCCTGAGGAAGTGTTCACTACAACTATGATGGAACAACAAACTATTCAAATGACTCCATCAGTCTATAAAACAGCCTTTCAAAAGGATATTTATAATAAACTCTTGTAAGAGGAAACAACTACACATGAACATAGCACATATGGATGACAACACTGTTAAGAACATGTACAGTAATAGTAAGCAGTGATGTGGGGATTTGAACTATATAGCTAACACTACAGGTTAGTGAAGGTTTGCTGAAACACAAGTACAACTAATGATTGATTCAATGACTGTGACACTGCCCATTGTAATGGGTGACATCACCATTGTGTATTACCTTCATGTTTCCATTAAAAAGTGGTCACAAGCCATGATCACACTATGTAGATATACTTCATATATGCATTTGCAGCCTGTTCTGGGTAGTAAGAGGAAGAAGTACACATTCACAGATGACAGTCATTCCTGTATTCAAACTCCCTATCTATGTACTGAAGCAATCTACACACAAACACATTATATGCACACACCACAGGACAAGTCAGACTGCATGTGAACCACACTGCATCTTGGAAAGGATGACATCAGCTGTCTCATGCAAAGGAGAAGTGTGTGTGCAAAAAGTAACTTTTACATCTATATGGAACTGTAAATATTGTCAACACTGAGGTGAAAGACAGTCTTGCATCCATTCACATTCATACACACAGTCAGGAGAGTATTTGAACTCCTTACCTATTGACAGACATGATCTACATTAAAGTGTATTGTACGCACATGGCAATGGTGTGAGAGTGCATTACTGAAATGGCGACCTCATCAGTGTGTTGAAGAGAGTATGCACTTGGACAGAGAGAAAGGGGTATGTAGGATTGATCTAACCAAATAAATGTTTCTCATGAGGGGGAATTAAATGAGCACAGCTGTTGAATTGATCTTCTAGTGTTGCTAAGGACCCAACATCACATGCACATGTTGATTGTGTTTTCTAAACACCTTTATTGAATTATCACTTGTGACATAGGCAAATTTACATGTATACAAAAGTAATCACATTGTTTTAAATTAGCATTAACAAACATTATAATTCACATATATTGATATATATCAAATAACCTAAGCAAGATTACATAAATTATTCAATTCCTGCCCTTTTTTAAACAAGAAACATCTTGTTGTGAGTTTAGAACCATCTGTCAATTTAGTTATATAACATAGAGAACAAAATACTTAACACAAGCACCACTGGAGAAGTCAGATATTTTTTTGTGTGAGAGAGCACTTTATAGAGAATTTCATGCACTTTATAGAGAATTTCATCAGTGTTGTGCTGCAAAGAAGATGCTGTTGGGAGAATGGTTAGGCAATGATGTGGACTCACCCTGCAGTATAAAATTAATTCTAGACTACAATTGTATTGAGGCCAGGTCATACTCACACCACTCCATACATAAGTTGACTACTGTGAGAGGAGAACCCCTACCCATCTAGCTATACAAGCTAGAGGACACAGTACTTAATGTTAGTCCCAACACAGAAGATTAACTTTTAGGGCATGAAAATTAACTTTATATATGATAGAATTAGTGTTGTGTTTCAGGGAAAATAATGCTGAGAGAAGGGTTGTACACTGATTTGGGTTCATTGTACAGTGTAAAATTAGCTGCAGGCTACTATTTTGTTCAGATCAGGAATACTTACACAACTCCAAAGAGGCACAAGTGACTGCTGTGAGATTAGAACCCCCTCCTTTTCTAACTATGTAAGTTGAAGGACACAGTACTTAATGCATGTGCCACTGCATAAGTCTATCTTCTACAGTGTGAGAGTGCAATTTATAGATGATGATATCAACTTTGTTTTACAGAGAAAACAATGTTGGGAGAAGGATCTGACATTGATGTGGACTCACCCTTCTGTGTAAATGTTACTACTTGATTAAGACCAGCAGTAATTAACATCATATTTACACAACTCCATCCACACAAACATTCACAAGCTAACTGCTGTGAGATTAGAATCCCCTAACTATATAAACTAGGGAACACAGTACTTAACGCAAGTGCCACTACAGAAGTCTGCCTTTGATTTTGTGAGAGTGCACTTTATAGAGGGTGACATCAGCATGTATGTTGCAGAGAAAATGATATTAGTAGACTTGTCTGAACCTGATTAGGATTCACCCTTCAGTTTAAGAGGTTCTCCAGGATACTACTTTACTGAGGCCAGCAGTAGGTAAGAACTTTTAGTTATGTACTTACCATAACTTTAGATGTTTGGGATCCATCTCGCCTACATTCAATACTGATGGGCTCAGAGCCGATCCCTCGGCTCCGACTCGGCATGCTATGCTATAGAGCGAGGCCTCTTATTGGCTGAGCTATTTCTTATCCCAGGATGCACCACCACTAATCCCCCAGATCTTGTTTGTCCGCATTCATGCACACATGCACAACTTGTTTATATAACATTGTTAGATGTTTCAAGATGAAACAACAGGATTCGGACCTTCTGATATCCTCTGATCTCCAAGGAAGGGGGAAGTAGGGTGGGTTATTGGGAATGTAGGCGAGATGGATCCCAAACATCTAAAGTTATGGTAAGTACATAACTAAAAGATGTTATGTGATCCTATCTCGCCTACATTCAATACTGATGGGACAACGTCCCTAGCACCTAAATCCTGGGTGACTCATTGGAAAACACTCCTGAGTACTGTGGAACCAAATGAAGCTCGTCCTCTAGATGCCACATCCAATTTGTAGTGGGAAATGAAAGTGTGCGGGGAAGATCATGTAGCCGCAGAACAAATGTCACTAATGGCAAGCTTAGAATGAAATGCTATCGAAGTAGCCATAGCCCTTGTAGAATGAGCTTTGACAGAGGTGGTAAGCTCTTTATTAGAATAAGAATAAGCTTGAGTAATACAGTCCCTGATCCATTTGGCAATAGTGACCTTTGTGACGGCCTTGCCCAATTTATTGTCCGCAAAGGATACAAACAACTGATCTGTTTTACTTGTTTGTTTGGTCCTATCTAAATAAAAACGCAACTGCCTGTGGACATCTAATGTGTGGAATATGAATTCCGCTTTGTTAGAATACTTCGGAAAGAAGACTGGAAGTTCTAATGATTGTTGTAGGCAGAAACTGGAACAAACTTTAGGAACAAAGGATGGATTTGGCCTGAGAGATACTCTGTCTTTGTGAAAAACCAAGTACGGAGGTTTTACAGACAAAGCTTGAAGCTCTGAAACCCTTCTGGCAGAAGTAATCGCCACCAGAAAGGCAGTCTTCCACGATAGAAATTTTAAAATCACATGTCGCTGCTGGTTCGAAGGGGAAGGAAGTTAAGGCACGTAACACCACATCAAGATCCCATGGAGGAGCAGGATGAGAAATCGGAGGTCTTAAAAGCGCAGCACCTTTCAAGAAGGTCTTACACAATCTGTTGCTCATTAAAGGTGGGTTTATAGATTCGTGAAAATTGGAAATAGCTGCCAATTGAACCTTGATGGTAGAGACTGAAGAGCCTTGATTGAAAAGAGAAGTTAGAAATTTCAGTACTTCTGATACAGGAATAGTGATGGGATCCAGACCCCGGAGTTGAGCCCAAATAGCAAATCTTTTCCATTTGCTAGAATATAATTTCTTTGTAGCAGACTTGTGGGCCAAAGATAAAATGTGTACAACTTCTGGATCCAAGGTATGATTCCTGACTATAGTCGGAAGAGGAGGAGCCAAGCCGTCAATTTTAAGGTGTGTAGGGACTGGTGGAATAGTCCCGACTGATGAACCAATAGGTCTGGGATCTGATCCAGGAACCATGGACCTTCCAGAGCATATTTCTGAAGATAGGGGAACCATACTTGACGAGGCCAGTAAGGAGCAACTAAGATAATTTTGTTCCCCAAGAGAAATGCCTTTTGGATCACCCTGGGAAGGAGAGGAACTGGGGGGAAGGCATAAAGCAAGCCGGTGGGCCACGGACGGGCTAGTGCATCCATTGGGCTCTTCCCTGGAGGCGGGGTGAGGGAGAAGAACTTTTTGCACTTCGCATTCAGTGGAGTCGCGAAGAGGTCACAACACGGAACTCCCCATTTGCTGAAAATCTGATTTGCAACTGTAATGCTCAGAGACCATTTGTGAGGGGAGAGGATGGTTCTGCTCAATCTGTCGGCTATCACATTGGACTTGCCTGGGATATGAGTAGCCACTAGAAAGTGTTTGGCCAACACTGCCCATTCCCAAACTCTCATGGCCTCTCTGCAAAGAGGATAGGATCTGGTCCCTCCTTGTTTGTTCGGATACCAGACCACTGACATGTTGTCTGAGTGAACGGCAATTACGACCTGAGGGAGGTAATCGTGAAGGGCTTGAAGAGACAGAAGCACCGCCCTCATTTCTAGGATGTTGATATGAAGTAGGGTCTCTTCTGGGTGCCATTTGCCTTGGACTGACCTGCCCAGGGAATGACCCCCGACCCCATCTGGGAGGCGTCCGTGGTCAAAGTGGCCACAGGAGGAGGTGGTACAAAGGGTCGTCCCTGATCCAGATTGGAGGGCACCAGCCACCAGCGATGGTCCCATTTGCAGGTTTCCGTGATTCATATGAGGTGACTGAGAGGGAGTTTCTGAAAGGACCACTGAGCTGAAAGAAGCCACTGGAGAATTCTCATGTGCAATCTTGCTAGGGGAACTAGAAGAACCGTGGCGGACATGGATCCCAATAGCTGCAGTACCATTCTGGCTGGGGCTTTGGATCTGGGAAGTAACTCGAACTTGAGCCTGTATGGTTTGTATCCTGTCTGTAGGTAGATAGACCCGCATTCGGTTTGAGTCTATCTCTACTCCGATGAATCTTATGCGTTGAGATGGCAGCAACACAGATTTTGGCCAATTGAAGGTGATTCCAAGGGAATTGCCCAGTGATGTCGTGGCTTGTAGGCTCCGCAATAGTAGATGCTTGGAGGTGGCAGTTAGGAGCCAGTCGTCTAGATACGGAAACACCTGGAATCCTAGACTTCTCAGGTGAGCAGTCACTACCGCCAAACATTTGGTGAACACCCTGGGGGCTGTGGTGAGACCAAAGGGCAGCGCACAGAACTGAAAATGGCTGCCTCCTAGGCTGAAGCGCAGATGTCTCCTGGACGCTTGATGCACCATGATATGGTAATAAGCATCCTTGAGATCTATGGAGCACATCCAAACACCTTTCTCCAGCAATGGGAGAATGGTTTGTAGGATGACCATTCAGAACTTGGACTTTTTGACTGAACAGTTTAGAATGCTGAGATCCAAAATGGGCCTCAAGTCCCCGGTCTTTTTTGGCACCAAAAAGAATCTTGAGTAAGTCCCTAATCTGATCTGGTCTGCGGGGACCGGTTGGATGACTCCCTTTTGCAGCAGCTTTGAAACTTCTGAGGCTGCAGTTTCCCGTTGACTGGGTGGCGGGTCCGGGATTTTTTTGGACTGAGGTGGAGAGTGAGAGAAAGGGATAGCGTAGCCTCCGGCGATAATTCGAAGCACCCATCGGTCCTGAGTGATACCTTCCCAGGCTTTTAGGTGCCTCGAAAAATGACCCCGACTGGCTCCAGAGCTGCACAGTCGGGCAATCCCTCAGGGACTGTGAAAGGCTGAAGAGGCATGAAAGGACTCACGGTCTCCAGTGTTGCGAGGGCCTCTGCTGCCTCTGGGACAGCGTCTTCCAGAAGAATTTCCCCCTCCCCTGCCTCTGGAAGGGGGATCATCCTGCTGTGAGGGGTAAGACTTCTGAGATCTATGGAACCACATTTTCCCTCCTCTTTTAGCCTTGGGGTAAGGCCGAAAGGGAGTGGAAAATCATGCCCCTACGGCAGTCAAAGTCTTACCTTCTTGCTCGCAGCGGGTCAGTGTGTCCTTTACCTTGGGTCCAAACAAGGAGGACCTATCAAAGGGGGCGTCAGCAAAGGAAGACTTAAAGGCCTCTGCAAAATGACACAGGTGGAGCCAAGCTTGTCTCCGTAGAGCAATGCCTGTACCCGCCGCTCTACTCGCCCCTTCAGCCGCATAAGAAATGAGCCTCATGGACGAGTTTGAAATGGACGACAGTGTAGCCAGCTGAGAGCCAACCGTCTGGGCCAGCTCCTCAGGCAGGTTACCCAAGAGGGTATCGGAAAGTTCTTTAATCAGATCCCTCTGAAATCTGGTAAAGTGCGTGAGATAGTTCAAGGACCTTAATGTAAAGGCCGCTGAACTTAGGGTGCGCTTACCGTACCGATCCATGCTCCTAGACTCCTTATTAGGAGGATGGATGGACATCGAAGCCTCTGCTACATCTTGCTGGGTAGCAGATGCCACCACCAAAGCATCTACAGCTACACCTTTAGTCAGAAACTCTTTTTCCGGGGGTGCTGACAGGAACGTATTAGGATGAGCAGGCACCAGTTCCACAGAGTCTGGGTGTTCCCATGCCCTTCGACAGATCAAGTCCAAGAGCTCGTCGAAGGGCGGAGACACCCAGGAGGTGAAGGGCTGAGCCCTGAAGGCCTTAAGGAACACTGACCCATCAGCAGAAGGGGGTTTGGATTGCCAGCCACCTCGTTGTTTAAGGGCTTCCAGGATGTCTGCAAAGGAGACATCATCTGAGGACGACTTAGGGGACCCCTCTGCATCATCGAGATCAGTGTCTGATGTAAGAGACTCATCAGGGGAGTCAACGTGCTTCCTCTTGCACAATCTTTTCCTGGGGGTTCCTCCAAAGAAGCTTCAGAGGGAACTCCAGGAGGGGGGGACACCCCAGAGGGGGTAACCTCAGGCCCCGGGGCTCTGCTGTCTAAGGACAGGGGGACTGCCAAAGACCCAGTCTCGGTATGCAGGGAAGGAGCTGGGGAGACCGTGGAGGTAGCCAAATATGATTTGGCTAATGCACTCCTCATAGCCCTGAAGGCGGGACCACCAGAATCCTGGGAAGGTCCCACCTCCGTGGCCACAATGGTAGACGGCACTCCCGCAGCCGACGCACCGAGAGGAAGGCTTGGGACCGAAAACATCAGTCCCGAAGCGTCCCCCCTGGGGCCGACAGAAGAAGTCCGTGTACCGAACTCCGACTCAAGAGCCGGAGTTGGAGTAAGAGTCGGGCCCGACCCTAAAACCTCCATCGGTTCCACCAGCACCGGCTCCAATGGTGCCGAGGCTGTTGGAGGAGGAACCATAGTAGCAGGGTGGACCATCGGCTCCGAAGCCGAATGGGCTGGAGCCGAAACTAACTTTTGAAACACCGGAGACTGGAAAAGTCTTAGGAGCACCCTGTCGATGTCCGAATCAGACATCTTGGAAGATCTAGATGACACCGATCGGGTCCGAACCGATTTCTCCATCGGCTCCATAGGACTAGGGGACCTGCTCCGAATGGATTTGATTACTATCGGTTCCGAGGGAGATCTCAAAGCAATTTCCCTTGGTGCCGATGAGGACTTCGGCGCCGAAGGGGAAGAGTCTGAGCCGGCAACCCTCATCGGCTCCAAAATCAGTGGAGCTGATGAAGGTGACCCGCCTCTCGATGCCCCAGTCCTCGGCTCCGAAACCAGAGGGGTCGAGACTGGAGGCATCTAGGCAGACCGTTCCGCCCTCGGCTCCGAAGTCCGTGGAGCCGATGGAGAAGCCTGCCTAGGTTTTTTGGCAGTTGGTTCCGACAGACTGGTCGGAGCCGACGCTTTTTTCTTTTTTGTAGGAGAGGAAGAGGAAGATAAAGCCTCCTCGAAGGATGGCTTAATCAACCCTTTTAAAATTAATTTATTTTTCCTCTCCTGGAGGACTCTCGATGAAAAGGCGTGACACACACTACAGGACTCTTGTAGGTGCTTGGCGCCTAAACAATAAACGCACGAGGAGTGGTCGTCCGTTATGGACATTTTATAACCACACCTCGCGCACTTTTTAAACCCAGAGGGTCTATGCTCTTTAGACATGCTGACAAACCTCTAAGATTAATTGCACAGAAAAAACTAAGCAAGTTTAAGTTCTAAACTTTAAGTTTTTTTTTTTTTTTTTTTTTAAACAGAAACAAGTTACAACTAGTAGCACAAACACAGAAAAAAGAGGGTCAAGACCCTCTAACTTAAGCAGGTACTTGACACAAAAAAACGCTAGAGTAATAGAAAATAGGGGAAGGCCCCTCTAACTTAAACGGGAAACCTTCCCTTAACGAAAACACACAATTTCCTCAACAGATTTTCTTAAAACACACTCGTACCACAACAATAGCTGTTAAAACAGCTTTTGGGTTCAAATAAGCAAAATTCCTGACAGGAAAAGTCTGAAAAAAACAGTACTTAGCCCAGCCAAGTATGAGACCACATCCTAGCTTGTAAGCGGCAAACGAGATCTGGGGGATTAGTGGTGGTGCATCCTAGGATAAGAAATAGCTCAGCCAATAAGAGGCCTCGCTCTATAGCATAGCGTGCCGAGTCGCAGCCGAGGGATCGGCTCCGAGCCCATCAGTATTGAATGTAGGCGAGATAGGATTACATAACATCATATATTTACATAACTCTACACATATACAGACACACATATGTTGACTAATGTGAGATTAGACTGTACTACCTATCTAGTTACATAATCTGAATGACACAGTACTTAAGACAAATACTATCATATAAGTTTGACTATTATATTTTGACAGTTCAGCGTAGATAGGATTAGCTTCTCATTCTGTGTCAGAGAAGATATTGTGATGTTGAAGGTTTTGTGCAATCCCATATTTACTGATATGATAGAGTAAGTGCAATGTTATTACTTGATTTATCTAGGCTATCCTGTCATTAATGTATATTGTAGAACTGAATCAGAGAAGAAATGTGATTTTGATTACATTTACTACAGATCTGTTTTATCTTAACATGTTATACACATATGTCTTGGCAATATAATGAAACACTTTTACCACATGGCTGATTCAGGCATGGATGACCCTTTTCATTATACCCACCACCAGTTCTGTCAGTTCTTGGTGGGCGACAAAATCACCATCTCCACTACTATTACTACTCCCAGAGGGTACTAGTGCACCAGCAGCCTGGGAAGAGCTACCTGACACAGATAGGGAAGGTAAAGTAGCAGTTGTGGTGGGAGTGCTGACAGGCTAGGACCTGCATTCTATATAAGTTAATACTGATGGGTCAGTATATTTACACAACTGAGGGATGTCAGCAGTTGCAAACTAATACTCCCATCAACTAAGGAGGTCCTTCTTACACTGTTTCAGATCACTGTAGTGTGATGACAATCTTCTCCAGTGCATGGGTGGCCAGTTGCACTTAAGACAACCTTGAGTAATCTGTTCCAAGCTTCAGTCTTATACTGAAATCCACTATAGTTCCTCTGCAGCAGCCCACAGCTATAGTGCTTCATGAGGAGTGCCACAAAAATCCTGGACTCCACAACATCTCACGTCTGTGCTCTAAATTTAGCACCATCTTCTCCCACACCAGCCATACCTGCAGAAGTGAAGCAACTCTATATCAGAATTGGCACCAAATTCCAATCTTGCATTTAACAGCTAGTGTGCAAACAAGCATGACCAAGTCAACTGCATTTGTGCTATGGAAACCACACACATGCATTTGCAAACAAGAGGAAGGTATTTTATTAAACAGCAATGAAAGAGTGAAACACAGCAGTGAGTTTTGCCATGTGTGATGCTTAGCCTAGTTGCACTTTTTCAGATGGTCAACAACATCAGGCCTAATGGCTAGGTTTTTATTCTTGGTGTTTTGGAGGCTAAATAGCGTGACTTGGCACATAACTTTCTGGAATTATACACAGTAAAAGGTTAGCAGAGAAATATGAGAATCAAACCTAAGGAAGAATTAATATAGAAATTTCAAGCAAGGTGATTATTTGTCAGTACTACAAGAGACCCCCAGTTCAATCATGTTTATAACAGATAAACTGCATACAGTATGAATGGAGATATACTTCAGACAGACCTGTATGTGTGTGACTTTAGGAAGTCCTGTGAAATGCATTCTCTTGAAAGAGTCAGCATTACTGTTTGTAAATGTATGTCAGATGGATAGACTTTCATTAGCTGATTAATACAGGGTGTGGTGTGATGCATACAAACTTCATTACACATGCTGTCCTAAACCCAGAGTTGGACTATGTGAGGAGAGAAGAACATTTTAACTTAAGTATTCTGCCCATCATAGATATGAAAATGCATTTTAATTCATTATCATAATGATCCTGCTTTAACAATTGCACACACATTTGACTGTGTTTCATAACTTAATCATTAATCAGATGTGCTACTTAGAGAAAATTATTTATCAAAGCATTAATAAGATATTAATGAAGCATTTCTTGAAATAAACATAATTATGATAGCCATTTGTATGTAGTGCTACCTTCCTAATCAAAGTGTTGTTAGAAAGCAGGACATATTGGTATTTGAACCCTAATCACCTCTATTTTACCTCTAAAGGTCAGTGCACCTACACCTCAGCAGATGGATGTTATTCACTCAGAACTTTAAACCAAAACCAAAGTCACTGCATTTACATTTTCTGCCACATAAGCAGGTACATATCACTCACTCAGTAATACTGTACAGCAGTGGCAAACTGTTTGCCCTAATGAAGATTACAGAAATGACATTGTTCACTCTTTCCTTCAACTGTGAGTCCTGTTTGCTCTCTGTTAAGCAGTGCAGAAATTACACTGGCAAAAAAGCACATAGACAACAATTTATATTCCCCATAATTCAAGAGGAGCTGCATTTAACCTGTATGCAAAAGTAATGCTTGGATGCAATGTAAAGCTTCTTCTCTTACTGCTGATCAGATAAGAGTGCTGTAGCAAAGCTCACCTTTGCCACTCTGACATGTGTTACTGATGGTATGCTAAATAAAATTTTTCAGTTTATACCTTGGGTAGTGGACTCTCATTCATTTTTAAAAAAACAAGCCAAGTCCGCTCTGCCAAAATGTGTGCAAATGAGGAACACAAAAAAATGTCAATAGTAACAAATATCAGGGAATAATAATGAAAATGCAGGATTGTGTAGTGGCCTAGATCTGTGTGTGTTACAACCTGATCATATGCTCATAAAATATGCTTTAACTCTGCCTGGATTTGAACACTCAACTCAGTGCAATACCATCACCAACTTTTTTTTCTCCTTGCTATCAATACAGGATCAGAAAATGTTCCTTTCTCATTTTCTTGACCATGCCTAGATCAATGTGATATTGACAAATATTTTAAACTAATAGTAACTGACACCATATTAATGTCATGTTTCCAACACTACCAGCTGTTTCTTCTCTTTATTTTCTGAGCATCTTCCCCTCCTCTGAGATTAACTACAGAAATGCAATGTCACTGGCATTTCTTTGTATCTTTGTTTCATTGTATAATCAGCATTTCAGACAGATTTCATGCAGTGGATATTAGTTATTAAGGTTGTTCTCATAGCTTCCAAGGTACTTACATTAAGGTTATTCTCACAGCTTTCAAGGTGCTTACATTAAGTTTATTCTCATAGCTTTCAAGGTGCTTACATTAAGGTTATTCTCACAGCTTTCAAGGTGCTTACATTAAGGTTATTCTCATAGCTCTCAAGGAGCTTACACTTTGTATTTTAAGTCTACTCTGCATGATACACACACCTCAGAGAGAATAATCTGTTCAGTATTCCCTGTTGTAGTCAGAGCGATCAGTAACACTTGCAAGCCTTTAGCAGCTAACAATCATCATTACACCTCTATGCAGTCTCTAGGTTGTGTACATTCAGTCATGTAGCTACTTACACCATGTTTGCATCCTCTACACCAACTGTTTTTTTGAGTATTCAGGAATGCTAAAGACTTCACACCTCATTTGCATCTTCACAGGTGAATCTGCACTATATAAAGGTAATCATGTAGGTATGGAAGTGGAAGGAAGGGAGGCTGATTGGATATAGACAAACCATTACTGCTAGTTACTTGGAGGGGATTCTTCTACACATTACTGCACAATTTCATAAGGTATGTCTTTCCATTTTATAAACTGCTTACATGTTCATATTCTGAACATATTGCAATATTCAATGGAAAAAATAATTTTGGTATGTATGCCATTTTAAACATTTACTGCTGATATTGCTGGTATACTGTACATATGTCGGTTCTTGCTGTGCTTTCACAGTTAGTATGGTTACTTCACAGTATTGTGTTACTATTTGCTGTTGTAAATTCCCCATGTACCGCAGACAAGTGTATTGTGTTATTATCAACTTTAAGGGGTTGTGCATGTGTAGCTAACAAAGATGTTAGGATTCTTAAGTGTTCCATGGTGAAATCCAAAAAAAAAAAAAATGTTTGGGCAGTTGGACTTTGAATTTTTGCATAGTTATTGATAATCCTGTCTTCCAGCAGTCATTTATGCAACTGCTGTCCTGCAGAATGGATGTAATGCTAATGTATTAATATTTCTTTTTTGTTTGCTTGTTATGGTGGGTAGCTTGTGTGTAGTCTGAAATGAGCATTGTGCGTTCAATTGTTTTGTGTTGAGGATGTGTGCACCGATTTTGTTTGAGGAGAATACTTACTGTATGTTCTACAAGTGTTTTTTTTTTTTTCTATTTCACATCATACAGGATTATGTCACCATATGGTGATGTAGAAAATGAGGTCATCATTGAAACCTTATACTACCATGGATCCTTTCTGTTTGAGAGAAGCAGAGGTGATATGTTTGCTAGAAAAAATCATATAGCAGCAGGTGGTCACTGACATAAAAACAATGAGTGGCTGTGCCAGAAATGATACTCAAGTTAAAGAAACTGGACCATTATAACGTTTACTTAAAGTAACTATTACTAATGGCAACACCTGTTTTTTTTTCTATTTTTAATGGCTATACATAATGATTTTTATTTCCATTTTTATCTGTAGTACTAGATGTTTAATTGTATATATATACATTTTTATTCATAAGTAGTTTGTTAGACTTTTGGTTTTTACTTTTTTCCTCTGTAACTCTTTTAATTGTTTGACGATTATTTGAATATCAACTTTTTGTTATGTATAATCAGTAGTATAAACTACCACATTAGTACATGCAAGCACAATGAGATCTGA